>NC_026000.2:113839799-113959440 GCF_000442705.2 Elaeis guineensis | reverse complement strand
AAAAGTTATTAAAAAATAAAATTAACAATTAAATCAAAATATTGTTTGGGGGTTTATAAGCTACTTTTAACGTAAATTTGGTGTCCGTTTATCAAAATTTTGATGCATCCTATGCATAGTGGTCCTGACCTAAATTTCAATGAAATTAAGAAATAAATAGCATTTCATGTATATCCACTATCTTAGAAAATATATATAGCATTTATAGTAGGATTCTACATGAATCTAAGGTCAAATTTATTTTTCATAATATTTAAATTTTTAAAATATTTTTAATTAAAAAAATTAAATTAATTAAAAAAATTAAATTTTACTATTTTTATATAATTATTGAACTGCTGTGATTGTTCAACCTTCAGGAATGGATTCATTAAGAAAGAAAAAAGAGTTGGAGCGTGACACCATGTATACTGACACTTGGAACAGTACCGAACCGATACCATACTGTACTGGTCAGTGATTGGTTCGCCGGTCGGTACTAGTTCAGCTTTCCTTGATTCAAAGGCTTCTCTTTGGTAGGGGAGGGAATGGAGAACCTCTTGGCCTTAGAGCTTAAACCTAGTCGAAATCCTGTGGTGGAATCTGTATTCTTCTGAACTGAAGCACAAGAACCCATCTTTATAGAAGGCCTCTTGTCACCCCACAGCCTCAAAGCACTGATTTTTCTACCATGAGAGAGAGAGAGTGTGTGTGTGTGCGCGCGCGCGCACGTGCGTAGAAAAGAAGTACAATTTGTCAATATTAAGTATACAGCTTTCATGTCTAAACTCTTCAATTACCCTAGACCAAGGTCTGTTGGTAAATGCCAGAAACATGATAAATTTTTCAGAATATTACTTGCTGCATATTCCTTAGAATTTTGCATACATCATTGTTGTGAAGGTGAAAAAATTAAAGGTTGTGAAATCTGAGAAAAGTATTGTGTATGGGTTAGAAAATTTAACTTTCAGCAATTATAATTGAATATTAGATAGTGGATTGTATTTAGGAAAAAAATATTGGGAGTGCCTAAGAAATATGTAATCATAATTAAAGGCATGGAATGATTTTCCTCCTAAAAGTAAATAACTAACAGTTAAGCTCAAATTGGGACAAATCGTATGGTTCGTGAAACAGAAAATAACAGGTAATGTAGAAGGGATGAAATTATATAGATACCAATGCTTGATAACAATTAATAAGGCCAGTTACATGAAGGATAAGGATATCAGGAATTACCTGAGAATGGAGGATAAGGATATCTCAAATTACCCAAGAATGAAGGATGAAAATATGAAGAGATACTGATCATCTTAGGAAGAAAAGGACATCTGAAGAGTAAGTGAATAACAATCAGTTGATCAAAACAAAAGATGAAAGACGGTAAAGTAAAAAAAAAAAAAAAGCACTTCTAGAAAAAAAAGGGTTTTATTATCTAAAAAGTGCTTCTACAAGCAGAAAAAAAGTGCTTAAGAGAAACTAGAAAACCTCTGGCTTCTCCACTTTTTATAAAGCAGAAGCAACATCAAACGCACCTTGAGTCTTGTGCTTCCCTACCCTTTGATATGTACACAGTTTTATAGGAAACACAACCCTTCATTTTTCACTCTAAGAGAATGAAGCAACAAAGATTAAAAGATGAGCATAGTTATCAAATTGACTCCAAATCTTGACCATGGAATCATAGACAATTATCAAATGTTCTCTTCTATTGAAAACCAAAAAAGGAGAAAACTCACAAGATTGCACCTACCAAAAATTAGTCGGTTATACATACTATGGAAGCTGATAAAGGCGTAGAAAGGTTCATAAGGTTGGGGTTGCATTGCTGGATTAATTTGGTTAATTGGCTTATTAGAAGAGATCCATGTGGGATGGCAGTATAGAAGGTCTGAAAACTCAGTTTCAGTATCAATCAGATATGTTCCAGTTTCAGCAGTTTCAACTCCAGTTTCAGCAACTCTAGTGGAAAAATGGAAATGATGTAATTATCATTAAAAATAAGAAAATAAAGAAAGAATAAAGTTCAAGAGAATAAACTAAACATCGTTCTAAAGTGCATTATATTTTTTGAGACCTCTAGATGTATCACTTCCTTGGTTTCATACTGAGACAATTGAAAGATTATCTGTAAAAGATGTTAAGTATATATGGTACAAGATATCATTTTACTGATTGATGGCATCTGGAAGAACAAAAGCTAATTACTTATGAGATTTGAATTTTCAAATTTCCAAGCCTACAGCAAAAACTTTATTTTCTTCTAAATCTATTTGGAAACTAGTGTTGCAATACTTCCAACTCAGTTTAAAACAAAAGAAGTTCAGTCTAAAGGCGTTGCTTCTAAGCAATGTTGTTAAGATTGGGATAGATCATAAATCAAAGGGGTCAGATCAGATTGGATCATGGATTATGAGATTTTTTAGATGTCTTTCAGTAAGAGAAATATTTAAAAACTGAAAAAGTAACAGTAAATAAAAAGAGCAAAAATTTTGATTACCAGTGAGAACACTGCTGTTTAACATCACTATTTAGCAGTATTTGGTACATAAAAGTAAGAAAACAGGTTGAGTTTCTTAAAATAAGAAAAGAGAGTTGAGAAAAGTTGAAGAGAGAGAATAATAATAAATTGAAGAATTAAAAAAGGGAACAAGCTGCTTGCAGTACCTTATTTTATTGGAAAACTAGTTGAAGACCCGCAACACAAAAATAAATTTTCAGATGTTGCTGTGTTCTTATTATTATTCAATTATTATTAATAATAAATTAATATTTAAAAAATAATATTTTATTATTATTTTAAAAATAATTTTAAAAATAATATTTTATTATTAATTTTTTAAAATTAATTTTTTAAAAATAATATGTTATTATATAAAGTATTTTTAAATTATATATATATATAAATAATACTTATGAGAAGTAATGTAGTGTTGCCAACTCAGGAAGCCAAAACCCTCCCAACGCGTCATGTGTCGAGCTCCACTTTTCCATAAATATTTTTTTCTTACGAAGCTTTCCGACCCCCTCCCCTTGATGCGGGACAACCCTAAAGAAAGAGAAAGAAATCAATCCTAATAATCAAGCTCCCTTCTGTTCATCAACAATAAATCACGTCCGACCAGGGGCATCATTATTCCCAGGACAGACAGTATAGTTGCCTATACTCTGCTCAGGAGGCGTGATTGATTGATACGAGATCAAAGTGAGATCAATCTAAATAATGCAGATGAATGCCATTCTGGAGATCAGTAAACAATTAGCAATAGAAAAGTTTCATAAACAGATAGCAGAAATTAAACATGCTCACAGTAAATGCAAAAAAAAAAATATGAATGGAATAGAGAGAATAAAATATGAAATCCGTGAGAAAATCCAGAAGATGATAAGAATCCGATCGTGGTAGTTAAGAAACTATCTGATTAGGGCTCTTAATTTAACCAAATAGATCCATCGATAAAGAACTAGGTCTTTACCAACATCGGATCTAAAAAAAAAAAATCAAAGATCAACTGAGAAGAAGAAGGTCCTTGACAGCATATGATCTGTAGAATAAGAGATCACTCTTTTCTCTCAGCACGATAGATGAAAATTCTGGAGGAGACAGATCTTCTCTTGGGATAGGCTTGCGTGGGTAGATGGTAGTCGAAGGTCGTAGGAACACTGATCTCAAGTAGATGAAGGTTAAAAAATAGGATAGAAAGTGGGCCTCACACCCTCCCCTTGTGGGGGATTTTGGGTCTCACACCTCTCCTCTCGGAGCGATTGACACAAGTATTTGGGTTTGTAAAATCATTCATTGTTTTCTTCATAAAATACAAAGGTTTATATAGGACCTAGGGTCCTATTTCTTTTGGAATCTCTTACTTTTACAGGAAGAAATCAACCTCCACAAAAAAGTAAAGCATTATTCTCCAATAATCTTCATGGAAAGAAATCAGCCTTCAACAAAATAAGTAAGTAGCCAAGAACTCTTAAGAATCTTAGAGAAGAAATGGAACTCCATGTGGGTGCTTGATGCTTGACACAACTTGGCATGAGAATCCTTGGGCACGGCACTGCTCCTTGGCGTGTGGAGAGTGGTGGCTCCAAAGGTGACGTGGACAAATCCAAGTATGGCCCTATGGATCCAAAGCTAAATGCATCAAAAATTTATTGACTGAAAATAAATAACTGAAGTAGAGTCAATCTAATGGGCTTCTTCGATCCAAATCGAATCTAAATCATGTTGCCGATTTGATGGCTCTGGTGTCCGCACCAATTCTCTCGAGGTGGAAAACTCGACCCTATCGAGTGTGGGTCGATTTCGCTCTGGTGACGCTCAAGCAGATCAGGATCAATGCGTTGCAGCTCTTCTCGAGTGATCCAGGTATCTTCAGACTCGGTCGACCTCGCCATCTGACCAATACCGCTGATAGCCTCGACTCCGGGTGGAGAGGATCTGCTCATCCAAAATTCTCTCAATCTGATCATGTTTTGCTGACATTTTGGCTGGTGGACACTCAGGGATAGGTTCTCTCAAAGGTTGGTTCAGCTCAAATGGCTCACTAGGTATCCGAGTTGGTTTTATAGGCGACAGATCTGTAATGTTAAAAGTAGAGCTAATCTCAAAATCAGAAGGTAGTCTACAACATACGCATTTGATCCATTTTCTTTATGATCTTAAACGGACCTGCTCCTCGGGCATATAACTTCTTCACGGTTTCGGATGGAAACCATTCAGGCCTCAATCGAACCATCACATAGTCTTCTGCAAACTCTTGAACACGTCGATGAGAATCTGCATTCTGTTTATAAACTTTATTGCTAACTAATTTTTTTCTGATCTCTTTATGCAGACTCTTGACATGCTGTGCAAATGACTCTGCAGATTCGAAAATCCTAGCATGCATGGGTAGTGGGATGAGGTCTATTGGTTTTCTAGGTTGATATCCATGAACTACTTCAAAAGGACTCATGCCAATGGACCTATTAACAGAGCTATTATATGCAAATTCGGCTCGGGCAGCAAAAGATCCCAGTTACCCATATGTTCTCCAATCAAGCAATGCAAAGATTTTCAAGACTCCTATTAACCACTTCGGTCTGACCGTCCGTTTGCGGATGATAGGCAGAAAAAATTTAGTTTTGTGCCTAAAGGTGCCATAGGGTTTTTCAAAAGTAGCTCATAAATCTAACATCCTATCAGAACAATGGTTTTAGGCAATCCATGTAGTCTAACAATCTCATCAAAGTATATCCTTGCAACTTTCGATGCATCAGACGTTTGGCAACAGGACAAGAAATGGGCATTTTTGAAAACTATCTACAACCACTAGAACAGAATCATGCTTCCTAGTGTCCTAGGTAATCCAAAACAAAATCCATACTAACATCTTGCCAAGGACAGTCTGGTATAGGTAAGGGTGTATATAGCCGGTGTTTTATTTTCTCTGCTTGGCCACGGCACATGTTCTACATTGGGCAACAATTCGGACGACATCTCTTTTCAAGCTTGGCCAAAAGAACTGAGCTTCTACCAACTCTATGTTTTATTCCTACCAAAGTGTCCAGCTAATCCTCCAGCATGTAATTTCCAAACTAAAAAATCTCTTAAAGATGTACGGGGGATACACAGCCTAGTTTCTCTAAATAGGTAACCATCCTGAAGGGTATATTATATTCTCTAGATGGCCTTACGTAAAGCGTAAGTATGTCACAAAATTGGACATCTCATAATCTTCTTTAACCTTATCAAAACCAACAACTTCTATACTAATAGTGGACAGCAAAGTATGACGACGACTTAGGGCATCAGCAGCACGATTCTTTACACCCGCATGGTATTTCAAAACAAAAGTATAGGCTTGCAAAAACTCGACCCACCTACCGTGTCTATGATTTCAGTTTCTTTTGAAAATTCAAAAATCGGAGGGCTCATGGGTCAGAGTAAAAATAAATTCTTCGGTAGTAGGTAATATCTCCATATCTTAAAGCTTGGATTACGATAAAACTCCTTATCGTAGGTAGAATACTTGAGTTTAGAATCGTTAAGTTTCTCGCTAAAGTATGCTACCGATGACCTCTTGACTAAGGACACACCAATCCAATTCCTGACGCATCGCATGCTACTTCAAAAATCTTAAAAAATTCAGATAGACGTAAACTAGATGGGGTCATCTTATCCTTAATGTCTAGGAAGGCTCTATTGCTGTCCTAGTCCATTCAAAATCTTCTTTCTAATGCAGTCAGTGATGGAAGCGGACTATGGTGCTAATCCTTTTATGAACTACGATAAAAGGTTGCTAATCCATGAAAACTCTGCACGTCATGCACACTCTTGGGTACCAGGCCATTCAACTATTACTCTAATTTTTTCAGGATCGGCAAACACACCATAGGGGTAACAACAAAATCTAAGAAGATGATACAGTCCTTCATGAAAGTGCACTTCTGTAGGATTGGCATACAGCTTTCTGTTCTAAGAACTTGGCACACTCTTCGAAGATGGTCTTAGATGGTCTTTCTAGTTTGATATAGATCAAAATTCATCAAAGTATACGACTACAAACACTCCTATAAACGTCGTAGTATTTGGGTCATCAACCTCATGAAAGTACTAGGGGCATTAGATATCCAAATGGCATCACCATCTACTCATATAAACCATCTTTCATCTTAAAAGCAGTTTTTCACTCATCTCCCGGTCTAATCCTTACTTGATGGTAACCACTCTTAAGATCAATCTTAGAAAAATAGTGGCTCCGGCCATCATATCTAGCATGTCATCTAACTAGGGATGGAAAGCGGTACTTAATGGTAATCTTGTTAATGGCACGGCTATCTATGCACATCCTCCATGTACCATATTCTTCTTTGGAGTCAATAGTACAGGAACCGTGCAAGGACTCAAACTTCTCACAATCTTTTTTATTAGCTCTCCAACTTGTCTTTGTAGCTTGGCATGCTCATAGGGTTCAACTATAGTGGGGCAAGTTGGGTAGGGTAGATCCAGAACTAAATCAATGGCATGTTGAATATTTTCATTGGGTAAGTAATCTGGAGATCCTCAGGAAAGACATCATGAAACTCACTAAGAAGGCTAGCTACTTCCTTAGGATAATCCACCTTAGAATCCTCACGAACTTCTCTAGCAAGCATCCAAACTGGTGATCCTTCACTCATGATCGTCTCTAATTCTTTGCACTTATCGATGGAGGCTTTTCTTCTTGATTTTTCTTTTGGTCCATCGCCTATCTTTCTATTGTAGCCTTAGGTGGGGAAGGATTAATCGTGATCTTCTTACCCTGATGAGTAAAGCTACAGGAGTTGGTTCGGTCATAAATCGTAACATCATTGTCGAATAAAGGCCGACTAATATGATACTTCCACTTCATGGGTAAGACATCGCACCACACATGATCCTGATAGGAATGAAGCTGGATGGGCACACACTATCAAATTTGATGGGAATAGAGGAGGAATCTATCCAAGACACACGGTATGGACTGGGATGATCTACAGGAGTTAATCCTAATCGCTTAACTGTGTCGTGGAGATGGCGTTGATACAGCTACCGCTATCAATGATCACCTTACAAATTTTATCGCAAATTTTATGAAGGTATGAAAATAGAGGTCCTACGTCAGTCTTCACTTTCTTAGTTGTGCTAGACATACTAACGACTCCAAGCCTAAGGTCTGACTCAGGTGCATATAACTAGGATGTCCTCAGTACTCTCAAATTGCTCGGCTAAATCTGGATCAGCTTCATAAACTTCCTCCTCAATATTTTTAGGATTTCTCCTTCTAATTCTTCTACGAATAATGATCGGTTGGGGCATTGTGCAGCAAAGTGACCATAACCATGGCACTTGAAGCAATGGATCGAGAACTACTTCTTTTGATAACTCTCCTATAGCTCCTTTTTCTTTATCTTTTTTCTCCCAATAGGATTTGTAGGTGGAGGTCTTACTAGGAGTTGATTAATATTGGTCTCGATCCAGAAGGGTTACTCGACTGGGTTCAGGACGACGGAGAGTCGAATATCTAAAAATCTCTCAAAGTCTAAGGCAAGTTGATAAGCTTGTTCAACGTGGTTACCTCTCGCAGAAAGAGCTCACGTGATATCCTCTCGTAATCCAGCTCTAAATCTAAAAAGGTAACAACCTATCTTCGGCTACTCCACATCTCATGAGGTATTATCAAATCTCGTGATATACTCGGTGACTGATCTATTCCCTTGAGTAGCCTCTGCCATTGATCTAAAAGTCTTTATTGGTAGAGGTGGGGAGGTACTTCTCTCTGAGTTTTCTTTCATCTCATCTCAGGTTTCTATCGATCTTGTCTTCTCTGTGTTGAGAAGACGCTCAACACTTTCTCAATAAAGTCGGGCTTGCCCAACCAACTTCATCTTAGCAAACATAACTCTCCTTGCTTCAGACATTTCGTACCATTGAAAGTAGTGATCCATGCCTGATTCTCAGTCTAGGTATTCTCTCGGATCTAGACAACCATCAAAATTTGAGGCTTCGACCTTCACATTCCTAAGAATAGTGCTCATCTAGGTCGAACTGATTATGGTGCGGGCATCCCCTTATAGGTCGATTAAGTTCTAGGTTCCTACCTCTCTGTCCTATAGACAGTCGGGGAGACTCAGATTCAGGTTGTTTCTGCCTAGCTTCTTCTAATACTACTATCTCTTATTCATGGCTTTCATAAAATTTTTCATATCATCAAACTTTTCAGTCAGAGCATTAATGATGGCTGCTGTATTGGGATCCATATTGGTGTTGGGTGGGGAAGTAGGATGTTGATACCAGGTACCTGATATAGTGGTCATGCAAATCTAAGATGCAAGAATAAGGTGCAATAAGAAAATTAAAATGCTTGAAAGTAAATTACGAAATTTAAAGCGCTAAAATTTAACTTGCAGGAATTTAAATTGTTGAATTTAAACTAAAGTCCTAATCAACTGGCTCTGATATCAAATTGATTCGGGACAACTCTAAAGAAAAGAGAAAGAAAATCAATCCTAATGATCAAGTTCTCTTCTGTTCATCAACAACAAATCACATCCGGTTAGGGGGCATCATTATTTCCAGGACAGACAGTATAGTTATCTATAATCTGCTTAGGAGGCGTGATTGATCGATACGAGACCAAAATGAAATCAATCTAAATGATGCAGATGAATGCCATTCTAAAGATCAGTAAACAACTAGCAATAGGAAAGTCCATAAACAGATAGCAGAAATTAAACATGCTCACGAGTTTGTTACCTGGTGGATGATATGAAATCTAATGGGGCTTTTTCGATCCAAATTGAATCTAAATCATGTCGTTGATTTTTGATGGCTTTGGTGTCCACACCACCCCTCGCTAGATATTTTCTTTTTTTCTTCTTTTTCTTTCCTAATATTATTTAAAAAAATAATATTTTTATTATTATTTTAAAATTAATATTTTTTGCTTCAAATTATTATTAATAATAAATAATAATATTTTTTTCTCCCTCTCTCTAAATTTTTTTTCTTCTTTTTTCTTCCTTCCATCGTCCCCACCCCCACAGCATGAGACCCAGGTCACGGCCATCCACACTGCTTCTATCGCGGCCTCGCCCATCGCCGTCCATGTCGGATGCACGAAAATAATTTTTTTGATGTTGTTGTGTTCTTGTTATTATTTAAATTATTATTAATAATAATTAATATTTTAAAAATAATATATTTATTATTATTTAAAAATAATATTTTTTAAAATAATATTTTATTATTAATTTTTTAAAATAAAATTTTAAAAATAATATGTTTTTATTATTAATAATATTTTTAAAATAATATTTTAAAAAAATAATATTTTTATTATTATTTTAAAATTAATATGTTTTCTATTTTAAATTATTAATAATAATAAAATAATAATATTTTTTTATTTTTTATTTTTTCCTCCCCTTCCCAAATATTTTTTAAAATTAATACTCTAAAAAATAATATTTTAAATTATTTTTAATAATAAAATAATAATATATTTTTTTTCCTCCCTCTCCTCCTCCGGCTACGATGCCACCAACTCGATCCCACTCCACCGCCATCCGTGCCGCAAATATTTTGTTATACAGTACTTTGCATTGCAAGCCAAGCAAGTCTCTTTTTCTGTGAATTGGCTCCCTTTTAAGCAACCATCTCATCCTCGCAGTGACCATTCTTGGTCAAGGATGATGTCTGATGATCCATTCTCGCCAAAAAACCCAAAAGGCGTGGATCCTTGGCCACCGTCGCTCTCTCGGCCAATTTTTTTTTCTTCGATGCGTTGGATTTCTGCTTTCGATGGATCGAGGGCCGTCCTTGCTGCTCTTTGAGAGGAAGAGATCGGAGGTCGATCGGAGAGAGGCTGTCGTCGTCGTCGAATCTGTCACTGGCGAGAAGGTCAAGGATACATTCCGCCCGTCGGATCTGATGGACATGGGCGGAGGAATCTGATGGAATTCGATCGAAAGGAGAAGGGGACGGGTGTCCGAAGGACTCGAGAAGCTTCGAAGAAAAAAAATTGGAAGGAAGGTGATGGTGCCTCAGGGAGATCGAAAGGGCAAGCCGATGTCGGTGATAATGGGGAGAAAGGTGATGTTGGAGAACGGTAGGAGGTGGCGGTGAGGAGAGCGGAGAGATGGAAAAAAATAGTCGGGAGGGGTCGAAAAGCTTCGTAAGAAAAAAAAATAAAATATTTATGGGTAAGTTAGAGCTCGACATGTGGTGCATTCGGAGGGTTTTGATTTTCTGAGTTGGCAACACTGCAATACTCCTCCATGGAGTATTGTTTTATATATATATACTAGTCGAAGATCTACGTGTTGCATAGGGTCGGATGCATGAAAATAATTTTTCAGATATTGTTGTCCTATTTTTTAGATATTGCTGTATTCTTATTATTATTCGAATTATTAATAATAATAAATTAATATTTAAAAAAATATTTTTATTATTATTTTAAAAAATAATATTTTTAAAATAATATTTATTATTAATTTTTTAAAATTAATTTTTTAAAAATAATATGTTATTATACAAATAGTATTTTTAAATTAATAATAAAAATATTATTTTTTAAAATAATATTTAAAAAAATAATATTTTTATTATTATTTTAAAATTAATATTTTTTTGCTTCAAATTATTATTAATAATAAAATAATAATATATATTTTTTCTTTTTTTCTCTCTCTCCAAATATTTTCTTTTTTTTTCTTCTTTTTCCTTCCTCCCACCGCCTCCACCCCCACAACATGAGATCCAGGTCATGGCCATCCGCGTTGCCCCCATCACGGCCTCGCTCCATTGCCATCCATGTCGGATGCATGAAAATAATTTTTTTGATATTGCTGTATTCTTGTTATTATTTGAATTATTATTAATAATAAATTAATATTTTAAAAATAATATATTTATTATTATTTTAAAAATAATATATTTTAAAATAATATTTATTATTACTTTTTGAAATAAATTTTTAAAAAATAATTTGTTATTATTAATAGTATTTTTAAAATAATATTTTGTAAATAATATTTTTATTTTTATTTTAAAATTAATATTTTTTCTTCTGCTTCAAATTATTATTAATAATAAAATAATAATATTTTTTTTACTTTTTCTTTTTTTCCTCCCCTCCAAAGATTTTCTTTTAAAATTAATATCCTAAAAAAATAATATTTTATATTATTATTAGTAATAAAAAAATAATTTTTTTCTCCCCCTCCCCAAATAATTTTTTTTTCTTTTTCCCCCTTCCCTTCCCTTCCTTCTGTCCTCCCCCTCCCCAAATATTTTTTTTAAAATTAATATCCTAAGAAAATAATATTTTAAATTATTATTAGTAATAAAATAATAGTATTTTAAATTATTATCCTAAGTAATATTTTTTCTTTTCCTTTTTTCTTTCCCCCTTTCCCTTCCCTTCCCTTCCTCCCACCGACTTCTCGCCCACCCCCGCCCCCACTGCGTCCTCGGACTCTGACGCCACCAAACCCCCTCTACTCCCCTCTGTGGCCCCGCCTCGTTGTCGTCCCCCCCTCTTGTTCACTCCCTCGGCCCCGACGAACTCGAGCCCCCGTGGCTCCGCATGAGCACCGGCGATCGCCCCTCCCCTCCCCCGGCTTTGGCGCCACCAACCTGGCCATGCTCCACCGCCGTCCGCGCCGCACCCGGCATCCGTGCTGCATCTGACTCCGTGCAACCACCAAATCCCCTCCCCTCCCCTCCCCTCCCACGGCTCCAATGCCAGCCAGCAACCTCCCTCCCTTCCTCTCCGCGGCCCCGTCTCATCGCCGTCCCTTTTTGTTCCCCGAAAGACCTGGATCTCGGCCATCGCCGCTCTCTCGACCAACTTCCTTTTCTTCGATGCCTTGGATTTTCATTTTCGGCGAGTCAAGCGGCTGTCCTCGCCACCGTTCGAGAGGAAGAGATCGGAGGCCGGCCGGAGGGAGAGACTGTCGTCCTCATCGAAGCTGTCGCTGGCGAGAAGGTTGGAGGACACATTCTGCTCGCCAGATTTGATGGACATGGGCGGAGGAATCCGATGGAATTCGATCGAAAGGAGAAGGGGATGGGCGTTTGGAGGGCTCGAGAAGCTTCTAAGAAAAAAAATTGGGAGGGAGGAAGGTGACGGTGCCTCAGGGAGATCGGAAGGGCGGGCCGATGCCGGTGACAATGGGGAGGAAGGTAATAGTGGAGAACGACGGGAGGTGGCGGCGAGGAGAGCAGGGAGGAGATGGGAAAAAAAAGTCGGGAGGGGTTGGGAAGCTTTGTAAGAAAAAAATAAAATATTTATGGGAAAGTCGGAGCTCGACACGTGGCGCATTGGGAGGGTTTTGGCTTCCTGAGTTGGCAACACTACAATACTCTATAAACTATTGTTATATATATATATATATATGATATGATGGCACCATTGATACCTGGTGATTGCCTCTCAACATTTCCCTTCCTATCCTCGGACACCAATCAATCACCTTAGTTTGTTTGATTATTTGTCTCCAAGGTATGGAGGCCATCAGTGGTGATGACAAGGATGAGATCAAGACAGACATGGGTGGCAGCATGGGAGAGTCATAAGTGAAGACAGGGATGCCATGGGCGGAAAAGGAAAAGAACACAGGGCATCCAAGGGAGGATAAGGAAGGAGGGAGAATGGAGAATTTTCATTTTTAATTTCACTTCAGTTACCAACATGGGTAGGCCAGGTTAAGGCATAGGATGTAGCTATGCTTGTGGTGGGTACACCATTACTCTTTGGTTTATCTTCCTCACAAAAATCTCAATCCAATCAACTCCCTACAATTGGATATGGATATCTTGCATGAATTCCATCGAATCCCTTTACTCCTCTTACATTTACTCCTCTTACAAGGACTCCTACATACTAAATAAAGCACTGACCAACACTTTCCTAATATGGCGAACAAATGTGGATTAGAATTTCTTCATATTACATAATTAGATAAATGATAGATTATTTTAAGAAAAGCAGTTGGCATTTATTCATATCACAATCTGAATTCAGATAGAACTCTTTAAAAGAAAGATAAATCAAGAATTTTGACATCCGAAACTCCTTTCAGTCATGCCTAGAATCAGCGAAACAGATCAACTAGGTTCCCTCTTCATGTGAAAATAGGGACACAGGCATCACAATTCATGCATGAAACAGAAATTGTGCCCTATTTTTGTGTGCAAACAGTGCCTTAAGGCTTTTGTTAATTGGATTAGATGATTGGATGATCCACGATTTGGATCTCATAATCCAATATTGGATCATCTGAACTCCACTGCTTCTGATCCAGTTATCCTATCTGTTGGGTGGATGTCTGGCCAGGACACCACCTCCCAAGATCCTTTCAGTACCACGCGATGCAGCAGGAAGAAAGAAGAA
The DNA here is from genome assembly GCF_000442705.2 of Elaeis guineensis. NCBI lineage: Eukaryota > Viridiplantae > Streptophyta > Magnoliopsida > Arecales > Arecaceae > Elaeis > Elaeis guineensis. The sequence goes on along the minus strand of NC_026000.2, from coordinate 113,945,557 downwards.
ACAAAACAGAAGAAAAAACAATCAAAATACGTGGATCAGCCACAAAAGGGCTCGCCTCCACGGGGCATGCAAACTTCACTATGAAAAGAAAATTTTAAAAGAGGAGACCTCACCCTCAACCCTTGTACATCCAATTCTCTCTCACATAAAGTTCCCCTCACAAAAGCTCTCTCTCTTGGAGACCCCCCTGAACCCCTGAAGAGCCTGGCGACCGCTGTCCAGGAGCCTCCTGCTCCTCTCTCACAACGCCTCACGCCTCTCTCTCTCCTCTGGTTCGTACGGCGGCGAGAAACCGAACCCCTACCCTCTCTGTTTCGTCTCAGGCCTTTTTAAAGGCTTAAACCTGGTTTAAACTTGATTAGAGAAGGATTAGGACTCCTTAATCAATCCAAATCACGTTCCAGACCGTTCGATCAAGATCGGGAGCCACCTGGGCCGTCCGATCGCGCTCCGATCCACGGAATAGTGCCGTAGACCGCGAGAAACGCGTGAGAAACGCCCACGCGGTCCACAGGCCGCGCCGTGGACCACCTGGTCCACGGTGGACCGGGGATGGGCCAGCAGGCCGCTGGGTAGCGCGTCCCGCGCAGGCCTGGGCCTGGGTCACGCGTCCCGCGCGGGCCTGGGCCTGGGACGCGCGTCCCGCGCAGGCCTGGGTCCCGCGTCCCGCGCGGGCCTGGGACGCACGTCCCGCGCGCCGCCGCCTGCGGCCGCGCCGCTGTCGCCCGCCGCCGGTCGCCGACGGTCCTCCGCCGCCTCGATTTTCGTGCTGACTTCGAAAGCTCGTATCTTGTCCATCCGAGCTCCGATTTAGGTGATCTTGGTCTCGTTGGACTCCGTTTTTCGCCGCGAACCTCGCTGTGGGCTCAATGTGGGCTGAATCTCGAGGCGTCAAATCCTAACAATCTCCACCTCGACTCGATATTCGGCCTCCTCCAAACTCCGAGAGCTTCTGGATCTCCTCACCCCCATGCCCTTGGGCAATCGCCTACTGATCATGGATGGGCAAACATGGGAGTCGAGCCAGGCTGCTCGATCCCATCTCCGTCGTATGCTGTGCTCCTCCTGACCTGAGACCTGCTCGGGGCATCATCCTGCGGCAATAGGAATCTTACCTTGCGACGTCGCCTCTCGTCCTCCCGAGTCTCCTGTCTCGTGCCCGATCCGCCTCCTGGAGCTCCACCTCGCTCTGGGCTCCACCTGGCTCCCGATGCTCCACCTCGCACTGGGCTCCCTGCCAGGTAATAATGTCCTCTGCTCCCCTTCTTCCCCTCCAGCACAATCCTATCGCCGCGTAGCACCCTCAGGATTCCTCCACCAGCTACCGTCCTGTAGCCTCTCGAATCCAGTCTGCTAAGTGAGATAAGATTCCGCCTGAAATCGGGTATGTATCGGACCTCCCCCAATCTCCTCACTGCACCGTCATGTGTCCTCCAGCTGATCGTCCCAATGCCTCTGATCGCACAGCTCGATCCATTCGGCAGATATACAGTGCTCTCACTGTTCTCCAGGGAGTCAAACTGCTCCTCTCTGCAACACACATGATAGGGGCATGCAGAATCTAATATCCACTGCTGGGAAGAAGTAGATACCTCGTCAGATATCTCCAGGACATCTCCATCTGAATCACTGCCGGCCGTCGCTACAGCAGCCACCGTCCGATTTTTAAGTTGAGGGCAATCTCTGGCTAGATGCCCCAACTCATCACACCGGTAACACCTGGTTTTGCTCAAGTCCCTCCTGGACTTAGACCGCCCTCGTTGCGATCTCCTGTCGCTCCGTCTACCGCCTCCTGCACCTCCAGAAGCCACCAAAGCTGAGCTACTGCCACCTGAGCTCGAAGCTGGGTTCTCCCTCCTGAGAACCTCGTTCTGGAGTATCGCCGCGGTGACCTCGTCCATCTTGATAGTGCTCTTCCCCACTAGAAGAGCAGTCACCAAGGACTCGTACGAAGAAGGAAGCGACGCCAGCAAAACCAGCGCCCTGGTCTTCTCCTCAACGTTCTCGCCAATGCTGAGAAGGTCGGTGAGGATCTTCTGGAAGTGGCTCAGATGCTCCTGCACGTTCTGTCCCTCAGTCATCTGCAGTTGGTAAAACTGCCTCCAGAAGAAAAGAGTGTTGGTGAGAGACTTCGCCATGTACAACTCCTCGAGCTTCGACCACAGCACCGTCGGGGAAGTCTCGCTCAGCACATGGATCACCACCTCATCCGCCAGGTACATGCGGATGGTACTCACCACCTGCATCTGTAGCCGTTTCCAATCCCGCACCTCCATGGTGGTCGGCTTCTCATCGCACAAGAGAGCTTCGATCAACCCCTGTTGGATGAGTACGTCCTTCACCCTTGCCTGCCACAAGGAGAAATTACTCTTACCATCAAACTGGTTGATCTCCATCTTGATTGTTCCTGTTTTCTCCATTTTCAGTCTTGCTCACCACCACTGCAATCTGCGTCCTTGTACCGCCTTGCTCTGATACCACTTGTTGGGTGGATGTCTGGCCAGGACACCACCTCCCAAGATCCTTTCAGTACCACGCGATGCAGCAGGAAGAAAGAAGAAACAAAACAGAAGGAAAAACAATCAAAATACGTGGATCAGCCACAAAAGGGCTCGCCTCCACGGGGCATGCAAACTTCACTGTGAAAAGAAAATTTTAAAAGAGGAGACCTCACCCTCAACCCTTGTACACCCAATTCTCTCTCACATAAAGTTCCCCTCACAAAAGCTCTCTCTCTCTTGGAGACCCCCCTGAACCCCTGAAGAGCCTGGCGACCGCTGTCCAGGAGCCTCCTGCTCCTCTCTCACAACGCCTCACGCCTCTCTCTCTCCTCTGGTTCGTACGGCGGCGAGAAACCGAACCCCTACCCTCTCTGTTTCGTCTCAGGCCTTTTTAAAGGCTTAAACCTGGTTTAAACTTGATTAGAGAAGGATTAGGACTCCTTAATCAACCCAAATCACGTCCCAGACCGTTCGATCAAGATCGGGAGCCACCTGGGCCGTCCGATCGCGCTCCGGTCCACGGAATAGTGCCGTAGACCGCGAGAAACGCGTGAGAAACGCCCATGCGGTCCACAGGCCGCGCCGTGGACCACCTGGTCCACGGTGGACCGGGGATGGGCCAGCAGGCCGCTGGGTCGCGCGTCCCGCGCAGGCCTGGTCCTGGGTCACGCGTCCCGCGCGGGCCTGGGTCCCGCGTCCCGCGCGCAGCCGCCTGCGGCCGCGCCGCTGCCGCCCGCCGCCGGTCGCCGGCGGTCCTCCGCCGCCTCGATTTTCGTGCTGACTTCGAAAGCTCGTATCTTGTCCATCGGAGCTCCGATTCAGGTGATCTTGGTCTCGTTGGACTCCGTTTTTCGCCGCGAACCTCGCTGTGGGCTCAATGTGGGCTGAATCTCGAGGCGTCAAATCCTAACAATCTCCACCTCGACTCGATATTCGGCCTCCTCCAAACTCCGAGAGCTTCTGGATCTCCTCACCCCCATGCCCTTGGGCAATCGCCTACTGATCATGGATGGGCAAACATGGGAGTCGAGCCAGGCTGCTCGATCCCATCTCCGTCGTATGCTGTGCTCCTCCTGACCTGAGACCTGCTCGGGGCATCATCCTGCGGCAATAGGAATCTTACCTTGCGACGTCGCCTCTCGTCCTCCCGAGTCTCCTGTCTCGTGCCCGATCCGCCTCCTGGAGCTCCACCTCGCTCTGGGCTCCACCTGGCTCCCGATGCTCCACCTCGCACTGGGCTCCCTGCCAGGTAATAATGTCCTCTGCTCCCCTTCTTCCCCTCCAGCACAATCCTATCGCCGCGTAGCACCCTCAGGATTCCTCCACCAGCTACCGTCCTGTAGCCTCTCGAATCCAGTCTGCTAAGTGAGATAAGATTCCGCCTGAAATCGGGTATGTATCGGACCTCCCCCAATCTCCTCACTGCACCGTCATGTGTCCTCCAGCTGATCGTCCCAATGCCTCTGATCGCACAGCTCGATCCATTCGGCAGATATACAGTGCTCTCACTGTTCTCCAGGGAGTCAAACTGCTCCTCTCTGCAACACACATGATAGGGGCATGCAGAATCTAATATCCACTGCTGGGAAGAAGTAGATACCTCGTCAGATATCTCCAGGACATCTCCATCTGAATCACTGCCGGCCGTCGCTACAGCAGCCACCGTCCGATTTTTAAGTTGAGGGCAATCTCTGGCTAGATGCCCCAACTCATCACACCGGTAACACCTGGTTTTGCTCAAGTCCCTCCTGGACTTAGACCGCCCTCGTTGCGATCTCCTGTCGCTCCGTCTACCGCCTCCTGCACCTCCAGAAGCCACCAAAGCTGAGCTACTGCCACCTGAGCTCGAAGCTGGGTTCTCCCTCCTGAGAACCTCGTTCTGGAGTATCGCCGCGGTGACCTCGTCCATCTTGATAGTGCTCTTCCCCACTAGAAGAGCAGTCACCAAGGACTCGTACGAAGAAGGAAGCGACGCCAGCAAAACCAGCGCCCTGGTCTTCTCCTCAACGTTCTCGCCAATGCTGAGAAGGTCGGTGAGGATCTTCTGGAAGTGGCTCAGATGCTCCTGCACGTTCTGTCCCTCAGTCATCTGCAGTTGGTAAAACTGCCTCCAGAAGAAAAGAGTGTTGGTGAGAGACTTCGCCATGTACAACTCCTCGAGCTTCGACCACAGCACCGTCGGGGAAGTCTCGCTCAGTACATGGATCACCACCTCATCCGCCAGGTACATGCGGATGGTACTCACCACCTGCATCTGTAGCCGTTTTCAATCCCGCACCTCCATGGTGGTCGGCTTCTCATCGCACAAGAGAGCTTCGATCAACCCCTGTTGGATGAGTACGTCCTTCACCCTTGCCTGCCACAAGGAGAAATTACTCTTACCATCAAACTGGTTGATCTCCATCTTGATTGTTCCTGTTTTCTCCATTTTCAGTCTTGCTCACCACCACTGCAATCTGCGTCCTTGTACCGCCTTGCTCTGATACCACTTGTTGGGTGGATGTCTGGCCAGGACACCACCTCCCAAGATCCTTTCAGTACCACGCGATGCAGCAGGAAGAAAGAAGAAACAAAACAGAAGGAAAAACAATCAAAATACGTGGATCAGCCACAAAAGGGCTCGCCTCCACGGGGCATGCAAACTTCACTATGAAAAGAAAATTTTAAAAGAGGAGACCTCACTCTCAACCCTTGTACACCCAATTCTCTCTCACATAAAGTTCTCCTCACAAAAGCTCTCTCTCTCTCTTGGAGACCCCCCTGAACCCCTGAAGAGCCTGGCGACCGCTGTCCAGGAGCCTCCTGCTCCTCTCTCACAACGCCTCACGCCTCTCTCTCTCCTCTGGTTCGTACGGCGGCGAGAAACCGAACCCCTACCCTCTCTGTTTCGTCTCAGGCCTTTTTAAAGGCTTAAACCTGATTTAAACTTGATTAGAGAAGGATTAGGACTCCTTAATCAACCCAAATCACGTCCCAGACCGTCCGATCAAGATCGGGAGCCACCTGGGCCGTCCGATCAAGATCGGGAGCCACCTGGGCCGTCCGATCGCGCTCTGGTCCACGGAATAGTGCCGTAGACCGCGAGAAACGCGTGAGAAACGCCCACGCGGTCCACAGGCCGCGCCGTGGACCACCTGGTCCACGGTGGACCGGGGATGGGCCAGCAGGCCGCTGGGTCGCGCGTCCCGTGCAGGCCTGGGCCTGGGTCACGCGTCCCGCGCGGGCCTGGGCCTGGGACGCGCGTCCCGCGCAGGCCTGGGTCGCGCGTCCCGCGCGGGCCTTGGTCCCGCGTCCCGCGCGCCGCCGCCTGCGGCCGCGCCGCTGCCGCCCGCCGCCGGTCGCCGGCGATCCTCCGCCGCCTCGATTTTCGTGCTGTCTTCGAAAGCTCGTATCTTGTCCGTCCGAGCTCCGATTCAGGTGATCTTGGTCTCGTTGGACTCCGTTTTTCGCTGCGAACCTCGCTGTGGGCTCAATGTGGGCTGAATTTCGAGGCGTCAAATCCTAACACTATCTGAATCGATTTTCAGTTTTTTGATTTCATGAAATGCATGATCTTAACTTCATTGACCCAGGATGAAAGGAACGAAAAACATGGCAAAACTCCAGGAATGGCCCAAATTTTGGATTGGTCCAAGCAAGTTATTTTGGTTTATATTTCAGAATCTCTGGTAAAACATCAAACACTGGATTATAGGATGGTATGGTCCATATAATCATGGCAAGAATTGCATTAATTTCTCTCTTTTTTTTCCCTTCAAAAAACAAGATGTGCAAATTTGTTTAATGAGAGTTTAAAACCAAGGAAGATTTATGTCGATGGCAAAGCATAGCAATTTTAGTTTAGAAAGAATAAAGGCCACAATAATTGCAAGTTATTAGTAATTAAAGCAATGGCATGAAAAACAAATCAGGTGACAAGCATGTCAGTGAATAAGCCAAGCTCTACCTAAGGAGATTGTCATCAAAGCATATGTATGCTGATTAATTAGCAGAAAAATTAGAATGAGAGGAAAATTCTGCATGTGATTTTCATTGATGCAGAAAAAACCATATGAAGATCATTGCATTTTATTTGGTGTCCTGATTGAATTCGAAGAAAGGTTCTTATAAAAACTACATGAAGATCATTAAGATGATATCAAAATAGCTGAAGTTCACATGCAAAAGACTTGTAAAGTAAAAGATAAGGTGGGTCATATCAAGAGGAAGCACCAAATAAACGCAGCATTGATCAGAAGGACCATTGAATATTCAAGATTGCTCCTGCAAAATATATTGCAATTATGGCCATGAAAACCCCTTTTAAGAAAGTTTGCATACCACATATAAAATGTAAGAATCCAAAGCACACACCAAAATGAACTAACTGGGAAGTTGTTGGACTTGTATGCCTTATAAGCCATTGACACTGATGAAATTAAGAACATGAATCTCATGGTTTTTATAATATATACATTGTCATAGGGTTATTAATGTGTTTCACGTCAACTTGAGGTTTGTAAAAGAGCCTCTAGGTTGTGTTGGTAAAAATACCAAATGATTAGCTTGAAGCATAATCTAGAGGATAATTTGACCATCGTCAGACCTAAATTCCTTTATCTGTAGCTACAAGTGAGGTTCTTATTGCACTCATGTGTTCTGGCAAGGATAAGTGAAGGCAAACTTTTCAAGGAAACGAAAATAAACAGGGGGTAAATATTAGCAAATCTAAAACTTTATAACATCTTTATCTTTGAGTCTTCATATCATACATTCCCTTTCTCATACATCTTGACATAAGAGAACTGTTAGTGATTCTGCCCTATATTAATAAATATAGTGAATGAGCAGGCAGTATGCACATGCATGGTGCATGTTCTGTTAAGGTGCCAAGTGCATGTGTTTAGTCTCAAAAAAAAAAGGTCAGATTAACAACTTAAAAGCTGACGGTGAAAAAAGTTCCAAATCAACAACATAAAAATCAACTTTATCAATACTGTACCTGTTAAATCACCAAGTTCACATCTCTACCTCTCTCGACCGTATCATGTCTTATTCTTGGGCCAGCCTTGTATCAGCATCTAAAGGCAGCATATAGTGTGAGGAAACCTGTTGAAACTAAGATTTAAATGACGCCCAACCGCCCAAAGCCAAAACTATCCCAATTAACTGCACTTTGATGCCCCTATGCACTGGTTCGAATCACATAGAAAAATGGGAAGATCAAAAGGTCACGCCACTTTTAAAATGGCAAGGGCCTTTTGTCTAACATGAATTGTTAACCTGCTCTTGATTTACATCTGCATGACAACTTAAATTTAAAATCTCTGCAATTGCAAGTTAAACAAGTTAAATTGTTATCTCTTTTTTTTCTGCATGTTGCAATTAACCAAATATTATTCTGCCTACCAAATTATGGTGCGGCAACTCATGTACTTCAACTAAAGTATAAGTCCAGTGACTAATTATGGTTTCAGATACTTCTATCGAAATATGATGTCTCAGAAAGCAACATAGAACATTCCCTTGACAAAACAAAGAATGGATGCTTGACACTTCTAAATATTGAAGTTATCCGCTATATCATAATCCAGGTGGTTTCATTTTTAACATATTAAATAGATACCTTAGATCAAAAGCCTGTTACTTGATAGCATTTCAACAATTTTAACAGATGAGCATGAAGTTTTTCTTTTTTTTTTTTTTTTTTTTGGTAAAGAGATGAGCTTGAAGTTTTCCTTGGGTATCATGCATGATAATGTTTTGAAGAACTTGTCATTTGCTTCTTTCAGGAAATAGTCCACCTGACATGAAAGACAACTTCTAGGAACAATGACACAGCCTACTTGTTGAATATTTGGTTCTTCATGCTCACTTTTCTTTGCAAATTTGGAAGACCTATTAGAAATGTTCAAGTGGCAGTTCCACAATTATATACTCTGAGACTTTGCAAATATATAAAGATTGATATTTCAAGTTCCCAAAGTGCCATGTTTAGTTAACCATAAAAAGTTATACCCTGCTTGTCTCTTTTACAATCGATATGAGTTACATATCTGACTATTACCTGGTGTCCGACGAGTATGTTGTCCAATATTGCTTTAAACTGTAACATCATATTAAGGTTAGAACAGAAACTGTTAAGCTGCAGTACTTGGATTAAAAATATGAGCTTGATCAGCCTAACCCTCTAAACCGTATCAGAAGGCTACAGCTTCTGTCAGAAACACAGTTGTTAATGGGCGAATTCAGTGTGTGGAAGAACTCATCTTTATTTCTATCTAATATTTTAATATCATGTCTACATTATATTTTTTATAAATTGTGAGTAGTGAATTAATCTGTGTTTTGCTAGATCAGCCCGACTCCTCAAGTTGCCAAGTTGAGCCATTAGAAAGCTATGATGCTGCTGCTTTCTGAAATTGTGAAACTTTTCCTCCTTATGCTAAATTCAATGACTTATTTTATTGTTACAACGCAAATGTATGATTTAAGCGGCTCATATATTTTATTTTTCATATGCTGCAACAATGGTTATGAAATACATATGTTACAAGGTGGTACGGTACTGTACTGTTCCGCTAGGATTCTGGCACCGGAACAGGGCTTGTTGCCAAAACCAACTCCAGCTGGGGCATCCTGGTCAGTACAAACTCCGGTTCAGCTAGGATGATACTTGTATCAGTTGTCCTAGCCAAATTGGATTGGCACTGATCAGTACCGATATATATTGTCAGTATGAGCCCCTCTCAAATGAGACAACTCATGACCCTTTTGACTCCATGATGTGAAAAAGAAGAGAGAGGAAGGAGGGGGAGAGAAGAGAGGAGAGGTAGATGGGAGGAGAGGGCTGTTTTCCTCTCACGAGGGAGGGGTTGCTCGCATTGTAGCAAGGGGGAGCACTCCATTCGAGTGAGCCCCTCCTATCTCTTTTTTTTTCTTTCGGTCCAAAGTCGGCAAAATTCAAAAAGAGGCAAACCCATGTCAATTTTTTTATTTAAATTTGGATATGTTGTAGGGTGGACAACAGCCTACAGCATGATAATATTTATTTTTTTGACCAATATGTTTTTTAGGAAATATATATTTTTATATTAAAATATTAATAAAAGTATGTGGGAATTTAATACAAGAAATTGTAGCATGTCTGCATTTGTAGTATGATGGTACGATTTTTATGGCTGCAATATCTTCTTTAAAATATTTATAATCATTTAACTAATAATTTAATGAATAAAATAGTTAAATAATCATGAAATTTGTTAAAAATCTAAAAAGTTGCCAGCAGATGTCCTCAAGGATAAATGTAATTTTTAAATTTGATTTTCATGCATTTTAGTAATATATAAGTTTTCCTTCTTTAGATTATCTTTAATGAAAATAATAAAATTCAATAATGGTAATTAAATGTAATAAATATGGAACATGCATTAATAGTTAACAAGATGAGTTGGCAGTCATATTTTATTTATTGACATATATTTTCTCAATTTTGAGCTATTTGCAAAGAAAATTTTTAAAAATTGCAAAAAATAATTTAATTGTGAAAAATACTTGTTGGTGCAAAAATTCGCTTGCGCCGGAGAAGCTGGAGCCGAAGGAGTCACGGTCGCCGTCGGGACCTGCAAAGGAAGTCTAAACCGGAGGTGGGGTTGCTCCGGCAAGACCCTCCGACGCTCAAGTCAGTTCTCTGCCTCAACAAGAATGGAGTGCTCGAATGGAGAATTTAGCAGAGTTTTTAGGTAAAAAATGAGAGCTTATGGAATAACGTATCTGGGATCCCCTTTTTATAGGCGGAGGGCTCAACAGACTGATAGCGACGTTCATAACCGTCTCATAGTGGGCCACCCACAGTCAGGAGAAATTTATTGCGAGGAGTAATGGAGTAGACCCGTGGCCCTCACTGCAGCGCGCCACGTGGAGTCTGCCGCAGGGAGTGGAGCGGCGTCCGTTGTCGCGACTTGCCAGCGGATGGAAGAATCGTGCAGTATCCGTTACAGAAGGTGGAGCAGGATCGTGGGCATCATAGCGGTCTGTCAGGGAATGATGGAGCTGCGCGGAATCCGTCGCAGGAAGTGGAGCAGGATCGTGGTGGTTGCTGTGTTGCGTCAGAAAGTGCGGATTCGTTGGCTGAAGTTCGGCAGCGGTCGGAGCTGGTGACGGAGCCCGGCTCCCATAGGAGTCCGGGCGGAGTCCTCTCGGAGTTGCAGTCGTGGGCGGAGCCTGGCTCCCGTAGGAGTCCGGGCGGAGTCCCCTGCAATTGAAGTCAGGTGCGAAGTCCGGCTCCCATAGGAGTCCGGACGGAGCTTACCGGCAGTTGAAGTTGGCGACGGAGCCCGGCTCCCGTAGGAGTCCGGGCGGAGTCCTCCTTGCGGTTGAAGTTGTGGGCGGAGCCCGGCTCCCGTAGGAGTCCGAGCGGAGTCCTCTCGGAGTTGAAGTCGTAGGCGGAGCTTGGCTCCCGTAGGAGTCCGGGCGGAGTCCCCTGCAATTAAAGTCAGGTGCGAAGTCCGGCTCCCGTAGGAGTCCGGACGGAGCTTACCGGCAGTTGAAGTTGGCGACGGAGTCCGACTCCCGTAGGAGTTAGGGCGGAGTTCTCCTTACGGTTGAAGTTGTGGGCGGAGCCCGGCTCCCGTAGGAGTCCGGGCGGAGTTCTCTCGGGGTTGGAGTCGTGGGCGGAGCCTGGCTCCCGTAGGAGTCTGGGCGGAGTCCCCTGCAATTGAAGTCAGGTGCGAAGTCCGGCTCCCGTAGGAGTCCGGACGGAGCTTACCGGCAGTTGAAGTTGGCGACGGAGCCCGGCTCCCGTAGGAGTCCGGGCGGAGTCCTCCTTGCGGTTGAAGTTGTGGGCGGAGCCCGGCTCCCGTAGGAGTCCGGGCGGAGTCCTCTCGGAGTTGAAGTCGTGGGCGGAGCCTGGCTCCCGTAGGAGTCCGGGCGGAGTCCCCTGCAATTGAAGTCAGGTGCGAAGTCCGGCTCCCGTAGGAGTCCGGACGGAGCTTACCAGCAGTTGAAGTTGGCGATGGAGCCCGGCTCCCGTAGGAGTCCGGGCGGAGTCCTCCTTATGGTTGAAGTTGTGGGCGGAGCCCGGCTCCCGTAGGAGTCCGGGCGGAGTCCTCTCGGAGTTGAAGTCGTGGGCGGAGCCTGGCTCCCGTAGGAGTCCGGGCGGAGTCCCCTGCAATTGAAGTCATGTGCGAAGTCCGGCTCCCGTAGGAGTCTGGACGGAGCTTACCGGCAGTTGAAGTTGGCGACGGAGCCCGGTTCCCGTAGGAGTCTGGGCGGAGTCCCCTGCAATTGAAGTCAGGTGCGAAGTCCGGCTCCCATAGGAGTCCGGACGGAGCTTACCGGCAGTTGAAGTTGGCGACGGAGCCCGGCTCCCGTAGGAGTCCGGGCGGAGTCCTCTCGGGGTTGAAGTCGTGGGCGGAGCCTGGCTCCCGTAGGAGTCCGGGCGGAGTCCCCTGCAATTGAAGTCAGGTGCGAAGTCCGGCTCCCGTAGGAGTCCGGACGGAGCTTACCGGCAGTTGAAGTTGGCGACGGAGCCCGACTCCCGTAGGAGTCCGGGCGGAGTCCTCCTTGCGGTTGAAGTTGTGGGCGGAGCCCGGCTCCCGTAGGAGTCCGGGCGGAGTCCGCAAGGGTTAATCCTGCTGAGAACTTCGGCCGTGGGTATTTTATACCCAACACCAGTCCCCCGACTTTCGAGTTTGAATTTCGAATGAAGGAAGTACAGAGAGATTGGCATAGCCGAAGTTGTCCCCTCGAATCCTGTTCACGACCGCCCACAGATATTTTGGCATTAAATGTGCGCGTGCTGGAGTCTTTTCGAATCGGGACGATACGAAGGGACCCTTCGAAATTTCCGCCGGTACACTATCCCAGGTACGGTGCCATAATGGCTCTGCCGATCCGTTAGCCGCTTTTAGCCGCCCGTCGGGGGGAGTGGGACACGTGTCGGGCGCGGGCTGGCCTGGGAGGATTCGCAATTATAATAGCGCCGGATCTCAGGGTCTATTTAAACCCGTCCTTCCACCTTTAGGGGCCCTATTCCGTTCTAGAGTTCTATCAGTGTCTGCCTTCCCTTCGAGAGCCCTGTTTCAGTTGGTATCTTCTCGGGCCGTAGGCGCCCTTCCAATCGTCCCTGTCTTCGTCCCTCTGCATCCCTCAGAGCGATCTAGGTTAGTTCCAGCACCTTCATCCTTCTTCCCGCCACTTAGGGACCTCTTCTTTGTCATTATTTATTATTATTTTTTTTTTGTATTCCTCCGAGTTAGTTTCCTGTGACCTCTTGCCCCTCATCATGTCCGTCTTCTTCGGGATCTTTAGAGCCCTCATTCGAAGTTATTCGAAATATCGTCCGGCTCTTCTGCTCCCTGCAGTTTCGGGAGTTCTTCCGTCTCAAACCCCCAGGTCCCTTGCTCTGTAGACGAACCTGCGTCTGGGGCTGGGCCCCGTCCGATTTTTGCGTCGGGCGCCATTCCATGTTCCCTGACTCCGGAGGAACTCCTTCTGATAAGGGTTCAGTATGGAGTTCCTCCGGAGTACGACCTGGAGCTGCCTGGCCCCTCTGACCGGGCTAGCACTCCCCCGCCCGGTCGTTTTTGCCTGTATCAGGAGGCGTTCCGTGCTGGACTCCGGCTTCCGCTTCCATCCTTTGTTGTCGTCCTCTTCCGCTTCTTAGACATCTCCTTGGCTTCTGTGGCCCCGAATTCTTTTAGGTTTTTGATAGGATTTCTCTCCCTTTGCCACGTAGGCGAGATCCAACCGTCCCTCTCCCTGTTTAGGCACTTCTATACTTTCAAGCGCCATCCTTTGGCGAAGGACTGGTGGTACTTTTCCCCCCAGTTCGGCAAGAAGGGGTTGCTGAAAGGTGCCCCTTCTTCAATCTACAATTGGAAGGGAAAATACCTCTTCGTCCACTGTCCGACCCTGAGGCTGGGCCTGCCCCCTTGGGGCTCTCTGAGGGATTCTGTCCGTCGGGCCCCCAGCCTGGGGGAGGATGACCTCCAGGCTGCCCGGAAGCTTCTTGCCTATTCCGCTCCTTCCCTTTCCAATCTTCTGAGGGAGCAATTTCTGTTCAACACTGGCCTGAGTCCCCAGGATCCTGCGAGTACTTCATCTTTTCCCTTATCTTCTTTTCTTCTGCCCTTCTTCCTTTTCTTTCTCTCTCTTTTTCTCTCTTTTTTTTTTTGACTCTTGATTGATTGGTCTGCTTCTTTTTCTTTCTCTCTTTTTCTCTCTTCTTTTTTTTTTTTTTAAGGAATGGACGCCGAAGCAGCGCGGATGCTCGCCAGGGGCCTCAGGACCCACAAAAGGAAGGGCGTCGCGACCTTCGGATCGACGAAGAGGGCCAAGGCAGAGGAGCCATACTTGGCCGCACCCGCCCAGGCGGCTCTAGCGATTGACATTCCCTCGGATGCCGAGGCGACGGCTCCCCGGACCTCCTCGAGGAGTCCGCCGACTGGGGCCCCTGTTTCGGGGGTCCGCTCCATGGAGGCGCCCGTAACCGAGAGGGGGAAGAGAAGGAAGTCGGTGGCCCGCAGAGTGAGTAGCCGTCGAACTGCTGCTGACGAGTCCCTCTGCTCCGAAGAGGGGCCAGAGAATCCCTTCAACGACAGGGACTTGATCAGGCGGTTGATTGACGGCTGCATTCTATCCGACGTCGTCGAGAGGATCGACCGCGCCGATCCTGAGCAGCGGGCCTGGGACTCTTTGGGGTCCTTCCTTGAGGTAAGCAAATCTTCATTTACCTGGCTATCCGGCCCTTGTTCTGATCCCCTAACTGCCCTTGCAGATCGGGCACCAGCTCCTCGCCAATATCGAGGCGACGAGCCGTGCGAGGAGGGACATCATCCAGGTGGAGGAGCGCTGCCTGACCGAGGTCGCTCATCTCCAAGAAAAGACGGCTGAAGTAGTCACCCTCCAAGAGGCCCTGGAAAGCGAGAAACAAGCCCGGGAGGAGGAGAGGCAGACCTTGGAGGAGTCGGTGAGAAAGGCGGAGGCCAAGGTCGCCAACTTGGCTGAGCAGATTCCGGTCCTGGTCTCGAAGGCCAGAGTCCTTGCGGTAGAGGAATTCAAGACCTCCGCGGAGATGAGGGACCTGAATGTCCAATTCGGCCAGAAGGTGTTCATCAAGGGGTTCGAGCTCTGCCAAGAGAAGGTGGTCAGAAAATTTTCGGAGCTCGACCTCAGCTTCCTAGGCGAGGAGTCCGAAGACAAGACCGGTCCCTCGCCAGCCACCACTGCTATCGTAGCCCCCTTGCCGGGGATGCCGAGTTCTCCAACCCCCGCCCCTGAGGTCTGAGACCTCCGACCTTGTATTTTTATTTCATCGCAATTTTTCTTTTCTTTTTTTCTTTTTTTATCTTCAAGAATCATCCAATCAATAAAGTTGAATTTCTTGTCGTGGATGGCTTCTCCTCCCTCCCCTTCTTCTCTCTGCTTTTCTTCCTGCGATGAGTCATGTTTTGACGCTTTTGCCTTCCGATGACTGTGTCCTGTAGAAGCACTTCCCCTGCCCCTGGGGATCCCGATGAAGTCGACGATTCAGCGGCTGAAGAAGGAAGTCCTTCACTTGACAAAGAAATCAAAGAAGATGGAAGGTGAGCTTCGCAGATTGAGAGAAGGTCATTCTGAAGCCATCGCGGAGGCCACCCACTTTCGGAATCTCCACGTGAAGGGGATCATGGAATATAGCCGGAGGAAGGCGAATTTCGCGAAGGAGCTCGAGAATGCAAGAAGAGCGCCAGCGACCGAATTTGGGCTCAGGCCGCCAAGATTAGCGCCCTCAAGGTGGAACTGTCGGCTGCAATGGAGAAGATCGGCCAGCTGGGAGGAAGTTCGTTCCGGCTCTTGGCTCGGGCCGACGGCGACCAGGAGTGGTCGAAGAAAGTCTGGGACCTTCAGCGGTAGCTTCAGGACAGCCGAGGTGAGCCACGACGTGCATCGGGCCAGCTGGCGCAGGCAGGTAGAGGAATATAAAGGGAGACTCAGGGTGGCGACCGACGAAGTCGTCCGTCTCCAGAGGCAACTGGCTAACAGGGCTCAACTTACTTCCGCCTGGGATTCTGATGAGCTCCAGTCCCTAAGAGGAACCATTGAAGGAATTTCTGTCGCCCTCGGAGAAAAGACAGTCGAGCTGCAACAACTGAAGATCCAACTGGCATACGAGCAGCGAGCCGTCGCGGATGCGGAGGCGGAATTCGAGGTCTTGAGGAAGAGGCATCGAGAGGGGAGGTCGAGAGCCAGCGACTTCGTCGGGCGCTCCAGGACGCACTGTAGAGAAAGGGGGAGCTAGAAGAAGAAATTGAGAATCTAAGGCAGTCCTGGATGAGGGTGGAGCAGATAACTCTAGGTCGGAGGGAGCAGAGCCTCCTTAGAGCTCTTTTCATCCTTTTGTCTTTTCATGTATATACTTCCCTTCTTGTTGTTTTGTCCCACTTTTGTCGTTTTGCTTTTCTTTCCTTGGCCTTCCAGGCTTTGTAGTGTGTATTTCGAAAATGGAATGAAAAGGGTGTTTTGTGTTACCTCGTCCGTGCGTTGTATTAAATTGTCGTCCGTCGAACTTTTCTTGTCGTTCGACCTGTCTGATGTTGACGTCGTTGGGAGGCGCCCAGTCGTTGATGCGTTAGCTTGCCTCCCTCGTCGTACATGGCCGCAAGCCCGAGCTTGGTGGTCCGGACTCCGCATTACTTCGGGGACGTCGCTGTTTTCTTGACCTGTGTCGGGAGTCTTCTTAGAGGCCGAGGGTGTTTGGTAGGAACTCCCCGTCTTTATTGGGATGAGGTTCTTTAGGTCTTTGGCACGGTTCGTCCTTCATCTGTTTCCGTCGTAGTTCGTCACCCTTTTTAATTTTCTTCCTCTTCTCAGAGTGAGGGCCCTCCCCTCGCTTTTTGCGGGGTTGCATAGGAGTGTGGAGGTGCCGTCGAGGGGTTTTTTTCCTTCATCCGATCTTGTTGGGCGGCCGGGTTTCGTCACCGTCAGGACGAGGTTCTCCTCCCATTCCCGCGGGGGCACGTAAGGGCCATCGTCAGGGCGGGCGGAGTCTTCCTTGCTGCAGAAATCGTGGGTGGAGCCCGGCTCCGTAGGAGTCCAGGCGGAGTCTTCCTTGTTGCAGAGGTCGTGGGTGGAGCCCGGCTCCCGTAGGAGTCCAGGCGGAGTCTTCCTTGTTGCAGGAGTCGTGGGTGGAGCCCGGCTCCCGTAGGAGTCCAGGCCTTCGACTTTGCTTAAGTCGGGGCGAGGTTCTCCTCCTGCTCCCGACATGGCCGTGGGGGTGCGTTAGGACGCTGTAAGGCCTCCCCCCCATCCGGTCTAAAAGAACCGGGCCTTTGACTTTGCTCATGTCAGGACGAGGTCCTCCTCCTGTTCCGGACATGGCTGTGGGGGCACATTAGGACGCTGTAAGGCCTCTCCCCCCATCCGGTCTAAAAGAACCGGGCCTTTGACTTTGCTCATGTCAGGACGAGGTCCTCCTCCTGTTCCGGACATGGCTGTGGGGGCACATTAGGGCGCTGTAAGGCCTCTCCCCCCATCCGGTCTAAAAGAACCGGGCCTTTGACTTTGCTCATGTCAGGACGAGGTCCTCCTCCTGTTCCTGACATGGCTGTGGGGGCACATTAGGCGCTGTAAGGCGTCTCCCCCCATCCGGTCTAAAAGAACCGGGCCTTTGACTTTGCTCATGTCAGGATGAGGTCCTCCTCCTGTTCCTGACATGGCTGTGGGGGCACATTAGGGCGCTGTAAGGCCTCTCCCCCATCCGATCTAAAAGAATCGGGCCTTTGACTTTGCTCATGTCAGGACGTGGTCCTCCTCCTGTTCCTGACATGGCTGTGGGGACACATTAGGGCGCTGTAAGGCCTCTCCCCCAATCCGATCTGAGATAATCGGACTTTCATTTTAGGTATGTTAGGATGAGGTTCTCCCCCGTTCCTAACATAACTTTGTCTTAGGCGTTTGACGGGGTTATACCCAGTCGTGACAGATCCATGCCAAATGGGAAGAGCACGTCAAGTAGAAAGGAATTTAGATTCAAGGTGAAATCGTAAGTGATACATTTACAGATTTTTCGAGTTTCACGGTTGCGGGAGGTCTGCTCCTCCTTGAGGCCCTCCGGTGATGGAGTCGATGGTCCCGATGGGAGGCCGATCCCCGGGTTGCTCCTCCCTTCTTGGCGGTTCAGGTTGCAGAAGGGCCCTTGGCCGATCTCCTCTACCCTCAGGCCTGCGTCGGATGAACCTGTCGAGTCGACCTCGCTGGATGAGCTCCTCGATCTCGTCTCGGAGCTGGATGCATTCCTCCGTGTCATGGCCGTGGTCGCGGTGGTAGAGACAGAACTTGTTGGGGTTGCGCTTCTCGGGGTGTGTGCGCATCCTCTCCGGCCTAGGGAGTTGCTCCATGACCTCCATCAGTACCTGGGCCTTCGAGGCGTTGAGGGGGGCATAGTTGCGGAATCTCTCCGCTGGAGAACCCCGCCGAACCCTGCGATCCGGACTTCTCTGCCTGCACACCGGGGTGGAGTATGGGCACGCTTGTGCCCAGGAGGGGATCGAGAATGCAGCGGGCTTCTCTTGGCCTTTTTTCGATTGCGGGCTTACTCGAGTCTCCCGCCTGCCGCTCCCTCGCTGTCTCTTCATCCTTCATTTTGAAGGCTTCTTCCGCTCGGGGTATCCTTCAGCCCGAGCCAACAAATCAGCAAAATCCCTGGGGTACTTCTTCTCCAGGGAGAACAAAAGGTCATTCTTCTGAAGGCCACCCTTTAGAGGGCCATTGCGACTGATTGGTCTAAGTTCCGGACCTCCAGCGCCGCGACGTTGAAACGGTTGATGTAGGCCCGAATGGACTCCCCTTCCCTCTGCTTGATATTGATGAGGGACTCCGAACCCTTCCGGGGGCGCCGGCTGCTGACAAAATGGGCCACAAATTGGTGGCTCATTTGATCGAAGGAAAAGATGGTACCCGATTTCAAAGCCGAGTACCAGTTCCTCGCGCTCCCTTTAAGGTGGATGGGAAGGCCCGGCATAGAATGACGTCGGGAGCACCGTGAAGCAGCATCATCGTTCGGAAGGCCTCCAGATGATCAACCGGGTCCGAAGTCCCGTCGTAGCTTTCGAACTGGGGGAGCTTGAAGTTTGGCGGGATCGGTTCCTGCATGATCATTTGAGAGAAGGGAGGGTCAGTACAAATATCCTCACCATAAGCGGGGGGAGCGTGGCGGAGTTCTTCGATCCGTCGGTTCATCTCCTGGAGCCTCCGGTCCAGGAAATCCTTCTGACTTCGAGTCTCGAGGGTCCTCTAGCAGAACGGGGGCAGGGATCTTCCAGGGGTGGAGTCGTGGTCTGATTGAGGGCTCTCCACCCTCGGGTTCGTTTTCCCAGGAAGGACGGGGCGGCTGGCCCAGGTGGCCCGCCCTGCCGCCGGATTCTGGTGTTCCGGGGACACCCTTTCCGGGCATACTGATGCCTGCAGCTGCTGCTGCTGCATAGCCTGCACAGCTTCTGTGAGGCCTCTGACCTGCTGCGCCAGCAGGTCAAACTGCTCCACGCCGACCGCCGTCGCCGGAGGAGGAGGTTGAGAAACAGGAGGGGAGGCCGGAGCCTGAGATCTGGCCACGGAGGCCGTGGACCGTCGCGTGGACGCCTTGCGGGGAGGCATCAAGTAAGGATCCCTGGGGAAACAAGGAGTGGGTGCCGGAGGAGACGATCGAGGTGGCTCCGTTGAGCGCTCCTTTAAGAACAAGGGTACTGCGAAGACACAGCCCTCCTAGCGCCAATCCTGTTGGTGCAAAAATCTGCTTGCGCCGAAGAAGCTGGAGCCGAGGGAGTTACGGTCGCCGTCGAGACCTACAAAGGAAGTCTAAACCGGAGGTGGGGTTGCTCCGGCAAGACCCTCCGACGCTCAAGTCAGTTCTCTGCCTCAACAAGAATGGAGTGCTCGAACGGAGAATTTAGCAGAGTTTTTAGGTAAAAAATGAGAGCTTATGGAATAACGTATCTGGGATCCCCTTTTTTATAGGCGGAGGGCTCAACAGACTGATAGCGACGTTCATAATCGTCTCGTAGTGGGCCGCCCACCGTCAGGAGAAATTTATTGTGAGGAGTAGTGGAGTAGACTCGTGGCCCTCACTGCAGCGCGCCACGTGGAGTCTGCCGCAGGGAGTGGAGCGGCGTCCGTTGTCGCGACTTGCCAGCGGATGGAAGAATCGTGCAGTATCCGTTACAGAAGGTGGAGCAGGATCGTGGGCATCATAGCGGTCTGTCAGGGAATGATGGAGCTGCGCGGAATCCGTCGCAGGAAGTGGAGCAGGATCGTGGTGGTTGCTGTGTTGCGCCAGAAAGTGCGGATTCGTTGGCTGAAGTTCGGCAGCGGTCGGAGCTGGTGACGGAGCCTGGCTCCCGTAGGAGTCCGGGCGGAGTCCTCCTTGTGATTGAAGTCGTGGGCGGAG
The DNA here is from genome assembly GCF_000442705.2 of Elaeis guineensis. NCBI lineage: Eukaryota > Viridiplantae > Streptophyta > Magnoliopsida > Arecales > Arecaceae > Elaeis > Elaeis guineensis. The sequence goes on along the minus strand of NC_026000.2, from coordinate 113,925,652 downwards.
TCCGGCTCCCGTGGGAGTCCGGGCAGAGTCCTCTCGGAGTTGCAGTCGTGGGCGGAGCCTGGCTCCCGTAGGAGTCCGGGCGGAGTCCCCTGCAATTGAAGTCAAGTGCGAAGTCCGGCTCCCGTAGGAGTCCGGACGGAGCTTACCGGCAGTTGAAGTTGGCGACGGAGCCCGGCTCCCGTAGGAGTCCGGGCGGAGTCCTCCTTGCGGTTGAAGTTGTGGGCGGAGCCCGGCTCCCGTAGGAGTCCGGGCGGAGTCCTCTCGGAGTTGAAGTCGTGGGCGGAGCCTGGCTCCCGTAGGAGTCCGGGCGGAGTCCCCTGCAATTAAAGTCAGGTGCGAAGTCCGGCTCCCGTAGGAGTCCGGACGGAGCTTACCGGCAGTTGAAGTTGGCGACGGAGCCCGGCTCCCGTAGGAGTCCGGACGGAGTCCTCCTTGCGGTTGAAGTTGTGGGCGGAGCCCGGCTCCCGTAGGAGTTCGGGCGGAGTCCTCTCGGGGTTGGAGTCGTGGGTGGAGCCTGGCTCCCGTAGGAGTCCGGGCGGAGTCTCCTGCAATTGAAGTCAGGTGCGAAGTCCGGCTCCCGTAGGAGTCCGGACGGAGCTTACCGGCAGTTGAAGTTGGCGACGGAGCCCGACTCCGTAGGAGTCCGGGCGGAGTCCTCCTTGCGGTTGAAGTTGTGGGCGGAGCCCGGCTCCCGTAGGAGTCCGGCGGAGTCCTCTCGGAGTTGAATCGTGGGCGGAGCCTGTCTCCCGTAGGAGTCCGGGCGGAGTCTCCTACAATTGAAGTCAGGTGCGAAGTCTGGCTCCCGTAGGAGTCCGGACGGAGCTTACCGGCAGTTGAAGTTGGCGACGGAGCCCGGCTCCCGTAGGAGTCCGGACGGAGTCCTCCTTGCGGTTGAAGTTGTGGGCGAAGCCCGGCTCCCGTAGGAGTCCGGGCGGAGTCCTCTCGGAGTTGAAGTCGTGGGCGGAGCCTGGCTCCCTAGGAGTCCGAGCGGAGTCCCCTGCAATTGAAGTCAGGTGCGAAATCTGGCTCCCGTAGGAGTCCGGACGGAGCTTACCGGCAGTTGAAGTTGGCGATGGAGCCCGGCTCCCGTAGGAGTCCGGGCAGAGTCCCCTGCAATTGAAGTCAGGTGCGAAGTCCGGCTCCCGTAGGAGTCCGGACGGAGCTTACCGGCAGTTGAAGTTGGCGATGGAGCCCGGCTCCCGTAGGAGTCCGGGCGGAGTCCTCTCGGGGTTGAAGTCGTGGGCGGAGCCTGGCTCCCGTAGGAGTCCGGGCGGAGTCCCCTGCAATTGAAGTCAGATGCGAAGTCCGGCTCCCGTAGGAGTCCGGACGGAGCTTACCGGCAGTTGAAGTTGGCGACGGAGCCCGGCTCCCGTAGGAGTCCGGGCGGAGTCCTCCTTGCGGTTGAAGTTGTGGGCGGAGCCCGGCTCCCGTAGGAGTCCGGGTGGATCCGCAAGGATTAATCCTGCTGAGAACTTCGGCCGTGGGTATTTTATACCCAACAATACTGTACCAAGATTTTAAATCTCGTGGGATGGAGGTATCTCAGTGTCTTCATGGAATGAATATTTTGCTATCTCATTCTATTCCGACAGCCATCTAGGTTATGCATCTCAGTTGATATCCTTCATCTCTCTTCAATTCTTCTTTTTTTTTTAAATTTTTTCTTTCCCTCTTCTTTTTTTTAATCTTCTTTTCTTTCCTTTTTATTTTTATTTTTCTTATCCCTTTCTTTCTTTCTTTTTTTTCTTCTTTCTCTTTGTTTTATTCCTTCTTTTATTCCTTTCTTTTTCTTCTTCCTTCTTTTTTCTCTTTCATTTTTCTCTTCTTCTTCTATTTCACTTTTTCTCTTTTTTCATCTTTCTTTCTTTTTTTTCTTTCCTTTTTCTTCTTCTTTTTTGTACCTTCCTTATATGAATGGATTTTCAAATCTTGATCAATGGGTTTCCAATTCTTGATCCTATCATAGTGCCCTTTTCTTATAGGAATAGAATGAGACAAATAGAATGAGACGATCAGGATACCCTCCATTCTATGGAGATATAAAACCTTGTTCTGCACTATGCATGAGAAAGAATGTCCTTCGTGCTTCTTGATTTGAGTGGATGCTATGCAAGGTGCATGGATTTTTAGGTTGGTAGATGGTTTCTAGTGGAAGGGTTAGAAAGAGAACAATATTGGGTGGGGCCGTGAATTAATAGGCTTGGAAAGACATCATTGGATATGTAGGTGTTATGTAATGGACAACGGAGGGTGTGTCTCCCAATTTTAGCATTATCTAGTAGGTTGCCATAGGCCATAGTGATTTGTAGAAATATACCAAGGCGCTTGGTAAGGCGAGACAGGCAATGAGGAGCCATCTACAGTCTGAAGAAAGTGAAGCGGGTGGCCATATACGAGCAGGCTCAATAAGGCCACATGGCAGCCCAGGTCGATGATCAATATGGTAGGGATGATGAATGCAATGGGAATGAGCAACTTAATTGGGATTATATGGAGGCTGTTGAGATGCTAGAGGCCATCTGAGCCTCAAAGCAGGAATAGTGGGAGTATGAGGAGGCCATGAGGCATCGACAATTTGAGTCTTTGCATTATAGGAGGGATGTGGGTCCAATGCATCTAGGGGAGGGCACACAGCTAGGGGCAATCTTGAACTATGTAGGACTCAATCGACCAAAGATGGTGGCAAAGGGAACAACTTCCTATTTAATAAATTTTAGAAAGGGAAAGGAAAGAATACTAGGTCGGTCTCACCCTTTATATCATCGATCCCGTAGCATATCCAAATCCAACAACTAAGTAGCCCCATACATCCCTAGGACAAGAATGATGGGAAACATGCAATAAGGCCATCATAGATAAGTGATTCTATCATGGTTTTCAAAATTGGATCGAACTACCCGATTTATGGCGTGTCGAACTAGATCGGCACCGAACCGGATCGGTTCGGCTCTGGTTTTTGGCATCCGACCAAAAAAAAAAGAAAAGAGAATCGTTTGGTTCGGCTCTGAACTGGATGGTTTCGCCTTGAACCGGATGGTTCGTGGCTTTACCGAGCCGAACCACTCGATTCGGCCTCATTTCTTTTATGATTGGAGATAGGGAAGAAGTCGAAAGACTTCTTCTCCATTTAGGGCTGGAAGTGGGCTCGGGCCGGTTCGAGGTCCATCGGGCCGGGCTTCGGTCTCGGCCCAAAACTTTTCGGGGCCGGGCCGATGCTCGGGCGGGCAAACCTTTGGGCCCGGCCCGAGCCCGGTCCGGGCCCAAGTCCGAATCAGGCCCAAAGTCAGGCCCGATATTTCTTCTGCCCTCTAGTCCCTCCTTCGTCTTTGCCTGGACTCTGGTACAATCAAATCGGAGTCGATGGAGTGGGAAGTCTTCCTCTTGATCGGAGGGAGCCGTTGTCGGAAAAGATGATGCACCGATGTCGGAGGTGGAGGCGGCAGTGGACTTGGCTGCGGGAGATGGCGGCCATGGTGGAGGAGAGTCGAAGGCGTTGATGGTGGCGGAGCTCTTCGATCATCAGTCCTAAAGGTCCCAATCTCGGAGCATCTTCTTCGGATCCTCCTGGAAGGAGTTCGGAAAGATGATCAACTTCAGATTATTGGCGATCTGCGATAGATCCCACCGGATGGTGTCGCAAATGGGCTCCGTCAGCGTGTTGGGCGGCGATTCGAAGCCGTCGGCCGGATGCTGCCGTAGGAACTCTCGATGGAGGGGATGCTCGGCAGCACGACAGTGGGAGCCTTCTAGTAAGCGACGTTTTCCAGTACTCATCCATTCCCCCCGCTCCTCCCTCCTCTCCCTTGCCTCCGACCATCCCCTCCCCCGCTCATCCCTCCCTTCGCAAGGACCGCAACAATCTCATCTAGGCCAGATTGGGTTCGGACCTTACACCTTATACCGATTTGGAATCGGGCCAGCCCAATTGGATTCGGGCCGGTCTCGGGCTCGGGCCTGTATTTTTTCAAAAAAATCGGGCCTAGGCCCGGCTCGAAGCCCGAAAAATTTTTTCGAGCCGGGCTCGGGCAGGCATAGAACCCGGCCCGGCCCGGCCCAGTTCCAGTCCTATCTCTATTTCTAAGTCTCTCTCTCTCCGTTACTTACTCTCTAACACTTAGAGTCTCTTTAAAGATTCAAGAAATTTAAGGTTTCAAGATGGACATGCACAGCGGAAGCATAATGAATTTAAAAAATTTAAACTATAAAATCCTAAATAATAAACCCTTAAATCAGCACTTCTTTGATGATTAATAATCATATAACATATATTTATAATAAAATTCAAACTATAGAAGAATACTGAAACGCTAATTCCAAAATCTGGCAAAATCTCCACCATGCGCCCAAATGTTCGTCCTCCAATGGTGATCCACATAGGACTATGATCAGGACATTAACTCCTCAAGATAATTCCTCCTTCAAAATTCTCACTCTGAGAATTTTTTGGATAGTAGGACCTCAAGATCTTTTTCCTCTCCTCCTAGCCTTCCTATCCCTACTTTTATTCTCTCCTTGTCTTCCTTAAATCTCTTCCTAGGCTCTTGTCCTAAAATCGGACTTGTCCTTACTATTTTTGGACTTGTCCTAACAAGAGAAGAAAGAGACTAATTGGATAATAGGGAGAGTATATAAGAAAAAAGAGAAGGAAATAGAAATCTGAATGAAACAAATCCACCGATGCACCTTCTTTAAATTGTTAGTGATAGGTTGCCTTCGGATTTGATTCGCGCCCCCTTTATGCGCCATCCCGCATCCATTAGAAATTCTCACGCCCCAAGTCAATTTTCTACGCCCATCAGGAAGCTTCTGACACATGGCAATTATCGAAAAAAAATCCAAGAGACACTTCGTGCAGAAAGACTCTTTGGAATATTTTTTCTCGATGATTCTCTGATACGTCGTGTAGCATTTTTTGGCATATTTTTTCTCCACCACACATCAGCACATTTTGCCCATCCAATGGACCAAATGGTAGGTGCTAACCAAGAGATGGCATGGAAAAAAATCTGGAATTAAGAAGTGGCGTGACATTTAGCTAAGAGTCCTTCACAATATGGACTCTAGGTTAGATGCATGGATAGATTAGTCTAGTTTTCAAACTTCAACCAATTTTCATGATTAAATCAAAAGATGATTAAGCCACAGAAGGACTCTTCTGTACTCAAAATTAACTCAAGATTCTTTGAGAATTTTTTTATCATAGAAATATTGGATAAAGATGAGGAAGGGGCATCCCATCTCATGGGATGCCAAATCTATTTTTGCGCACAACAAATGCATCCCACGCACAAGAAAAGTTCTTGACACGTGGAGATCTGATTCCATAGCATCAAATTTTTGTTACATGTAGCCAAGGACTGACTCAACTCAAACCCAAAATTGATTTGAATTAATTTAGATTTAGTTAGTCCAATCTGGAATTAATTTCGAATCGGAGCTAGAATTTGCAACATGTGCTAGTATGTCTATTTTGCAAATATGATCTAATCCAATTAGACCTCTGATCAATTCTTTTTGTGTGTGACTTATTGGGTTTTACATCTAACTAGCAGTGGGTCCGAGTGCAAGTCGATCTGATTTGATTATAATTTAATCTAACCAATCTAGATCCTATCGAGCTAATCCGATTTCAGCAATTAGAACTCTTTCTAATTGACGATCGAATTAAACTCTTTAATTTGATCAAACCCACAAGATAAAATTTACGTTTAGCAACATATCATATCTACCTGAAAGATATAAATTTTGATAGAAATATCAAAAATACCCTTAAGTAGAAAGTTACTGCGCAATTCGATCCTGTGATCTCTCTGCATCCCAAATATGACTCTGGATATGGAATGATGTCAAATCCAATATCATACTCATATTTCTCTTAATCTTTAATGATGATTCGATTAATGAAATATTAGATTTTTTTTCTAATTTTCATTCTACTTTGATCAAAGACTTTCTAAATCATCAATCGATCAGAGCAAGTAGGATACGATCTTCTCTTACCAGGAGTAATCGATTCCATGTTAACCTACTCACAACCTCCATACACATTCCACCATATCCAGATGACCCCGTACATATCTAAGTCATGAATGAGTATGAACCAAAATATGGATTCATGTATACAAAGTTTTATGGTAGTCTCAGGTCAAAGGATTACATGCACAACTCCCACTATAAGAAAACATCTTTTGATAGGTAAGTAGATTCTATAAAATATTTCTTAAGTCTGATCAATTCAGTGAACTCATTCTCTAATGAGCACCCACATCTTTATATTAGTGTCTCACATAAGTGGCTTATGAGATCAGTCACTCTCTCCATCGAGCATATATAGGAAGTGCTAGTCTATCCGAAATATTGATTCCCTACTCAATGCTCCTATGACTAGGAATATTCTAAATTAGGATTTTTAGGATTTTAAGTCTCATACGTATGATCTTATCATAACTCCAAATTCATTGTCCTGATTTATGGAGGTCATCATAATCATTATAAAATAAGATGCAGCATATGATAAAAAAATATTTTTTATTTATAAAATATCAATTACATGAGTCTACAAGATTATAAGAAAAATTCATCAAAATATAAATTTTGATTGGCTTGTAGGGCATATTCCTTTCAATCTTTCACTTGCATTAAAGCCAATCGTCTTTATATTTTATCTCCATACAATTAAGGTAGCGATCAAACTGCTGCTATGGTAGAGCTTTAGTGAATGGGTCTGCTATGTTGTTCTTTATTTCTACTCGTTCAATGACTATATTTTGTCTTTCGACTATTTCACGAACGAGATGGAAGTGCCTTAGAATGTGCTTGGATTTCTGATGAGACCTCGGTTCTTTTGCTTGAGCAACTACTCCAGTATTATCACAATAAAGTGGTACTGGATTCTCAATCTCAAGAACGACACCCAACTCAGTGTAAACTTTTCATCCATATAGTTTTCTTGGCTACTTCACTTGCAGTTATATACTCTGTCTCAGTGGTTGAGTCAGCTACAGTTTGCTGTTTAAAACTTTTTCAACTAATTACTCCATCATTCAGAGTAAAAATATACTCTGAAGTGGACTTGCTATCATCAGAGTTTGATTGAAAACTAGAGTCAGAATAACCTTCTAGTTTTAGATCAGATCCTCCATATACCAGAAAAATATCTTTAGTCATTCTCAAGTACTTAAGAATATTTTTATTGCTTTCCAATGATCTTCTCTTGGATCTGCTGAAATCTACTAACTATACCTAAGGCATAGGCAACATCAGGCCTGATACATAGCATAGCATACATAATCGATCTTGCTGCGAAGAATAGAGAATAGAACTCATTCTATTTCTCTCTTTCAGTGTTTTAGGAGACATCCTTTAGAGAGATGTATACCTTGACTCATGGGTGAGTAACCTCTTTTACTGCCATCCATGCTAAATCTTTTTAGCACTAAATCTATGTACCTGGATTGGAACAAGCCTAACATCCTCTTACATCTATCCTTATAGATATTTATATCTAGTATATAAGATGCTTCGCCCAAATCCTTCATGAAAAACTTGATAGCCATGTCTTGACCCATTGTAACATTAGGATATCATTTTCAATAAGAAATATGTCATCCACATATAAAACTAAGAAGATAATAATACTCTCACTAGTCTTGTTATGTACAGAAGGTTCATCTACATTTTTGATAAAATCAAACTCTTTGACTGTAACATCAAAGCGGATGTTCCAACTCCTCGAGGCTTACTTTAATCCATAAATAGATTTTTAAGCTTGCATACATGATTTGTTCTTCCTTTTGAGACAAATCCTTCTGGCTGAGATATGTAAATCTCTTTCTCAAGATAACCATTAAGGAAGGCGGTCTTCACATCCATTTGTCAAATCTCATAATCATGGTATGCTGCTATTGCAAGCATAATCCATATAGATTTGAGCATGGCAATAGGTGAAAATATTTCATCATAATCAATATCTTGTTTTTGCCTGAAATCTTTAGCCACCAATCTGACTTTATAGGTTTCAACTTGACCATCTGCTCCAATCTTTTTCTTATAGACCCATTTGCATTCAATAGGGGTCACACCCTCTGATGCATCAACCAAAGTTCATATTTGGTTGGAGTACATGGAGTCTATTTCAGATTTCATAGCCTCTAGCCATTTGTCTAAGTTCTACTCATGACGGCTTCTATATAGGTCAAAAGTTTATCATTCTCGATGATGTGGGCTTCATTATTCTCAATAACGAACCCATACCTTATAGGTGCATTCCGCACTTTATCTGACCTTCGGAGAGGTGTATTTTGTACCTCATCAATAGATATTTCTGGTTGAGGATTATCTTATGCTTCTATTTATAGGTCTTGAACTTCTCCAAATTCAATTTTTTTTCCACTACTTCTTTCTAGGATAAACTCTTTTTTTATAAAAGTAGCATGTTTACTGACAAACACCTTTTGTTCAGTAGGATGGTAAAACAGGGATCCTATACTTTCTTTAGGATAATCTACAAATAAATATTTATCTGTCCTAGCACTCAGCTTATGTCCAAAGTTTCTTTTAACATAAGCTGGACAACTCCATATATTAAGATACTTAAGATTAAGCTTCTTTCCTCTCTATATCTCATATGGAGTGCTTGGCACAGATTTTGAAGGTACTCTGTTCAGGATATATACAGTAATTTCTAGGGCATATCTTCAGAAAACATAAGCAAGTCTGTAAGGTACATAAATCGCACCATATCTAATAAAGTACAATTTCTCTTTCTGTTACACCATTTAATTGTGGTGTATAAGGAGGGGTCCACTCTGAGAGAATTTTATTTTCTTTAAGATGATTTAGAAACTCATTGGATAAGTATTCTCCTCCTCGATCAGATCGAAAGATTTTAATACTTTTTTCAGTTTGTTTCTTGATCATACTTTGATACTCTTTAAATTTATCAAAGATCTCGGATTTGTGTTTCATAAGATACACATATCGAAACTTAGATAAATCATCAATGAAATTATAAAATAAGAGTATCCTCCTTTGACTTTGGTTGTCATAAGACCACATACATCAGTATGTACAAGTCCTAATAACTCACTTGTCCTTTCTTCATGTCCACTAAATAGAGTCTTAGTCATTTTACCTATAAGATAAGATTCACAAGTTCTTAATGATTCATAATCATAAAGATCAAAGAACTCTTCTTTGTATAACTTGTTAATCCTCGTCTCACTTATATGATCAAGTTGACAATAGCAAAATAAAATATTATTTATCTCTTCTCTCTTTTATTTTTTGCTTTCATCAATATGAAAAATATTATCATTAGATAGAATCAAAAGATCATTATTAACAACGCCATGACAGAGAATTTCATTAGAAAAAGAAATTGAGCAACTATTGCTCTTTTCATTAATTTCAAAATCTTGTTGCAATAGCAATAGTACAGAAATAATATTTTTAATAATCTTAGGTATATAATAATAATTTTTTAGCTCTAAGATCTTCCCACAAGGTAACTCCAATATATATGTCCCTATAGCCTCTACTTGGATGGACTCTCCTCCAGCATTGTAGAGTGCGAAGTCACCCTTCTTCAGCACTCTAATATTCTGCAGTCGCTGCAATGACTTGCAAATATGAAAACCACAGGTGCTATCTAATACCCAAGAGTTTGAATTGGAAAAATTTAATGACAAAATTATATGTATCTCATACATATCTTTTGGTGCGTCACTTACATCAACCTTTACGGTTGTAAGATATAACTTACAATTCCTCTTCCAGTGTCCTGTTTTGTTGCAGTGAAAGTAGATATCCTGCCTGGAGATTTTCTTTCCCTTCTTCTTCATCTTGCCACCCTTAGGGTTCAGTGTTTTCTTTGAACCCTTAAAGCCTGACTTCTTCTTAGAGATTTTATCCACAAGAAGAAGTGGAGCCTTATCTTTCTTTATGTGGCTCTCAGCTGTCTTGAGTATGTTTAACAGCTCAGGCAAGGAGGTATTTAGTTTGTTCATGTGATAGTTTGCGACAAACTGAGCGAATGATTCAGAGAGAGATTACAGGATCAAATCCTGACTTAATTCTTCATCTATCACAAAATCTAATTGATCCAATCTGGTGATCAGGTCAATGACCTTCAGGATATGATCTTGTACGAATGACCCCTCAGTCATTTTAGCACGGAATAACTACTTAGATATGTTATATCTAGTAGTCATACTCTATTCTCCATACAACTCTTTAACATTGAGGAGTATGGATTGAGTATTCATGCTCTCATGCTGCCTCTGCAATTCATTGTTCATAGAGATCAGTATGATACACTTGACAGTTAGACTATCATTCTTCTACATCCTGTATGTGGATATCTCCTCTTTTGTGGCATCATCCCCAATCTTTTGTGGTTTAGGGATATCAAGAATATAGGAGAGCTTCTCTTTAGTGAGTACGATCTTTAAATTTCTCAACCAGTCTACATAATTGGGACCGATCAATTTATTGGAATCTAAGATTTCTCGCAATGATAGTGAAGATGCCATTTGTAGAATTTAATCTACAATGAATAAAAAATATTACATATGCAAACAACTCATGTTGACTTACATAATTAAATACGATCTTTTGATTTAATTGTACCTCCCATTATTTTATCGAACATCATAACCCTCTACTATGACAAACGAGATATATTGTATATTTATCTTAGTGGGATTGAGATCTTAATTCCTCATAATGATTTTGTATTAATACAACAAACCCTTATGAGTTCATAGGTAGAAAACTCTTTCCAATTGCCTCTTATGCAATTCTCAATATTATTTCTTGGCTTCTAAAATATTATTAACCTTATGGTAACACAACAAGCTATAATATTTTAGTTAAGAAAGATCTTTCATTTCAATATAGTCAAATTTGAATATTACTGCCCTTGTGGTAACACAATAAAGCAGTATATCCAAAATTATCATAAGCATCTTTTATGCACCAGGATTATATCATATCAATTCTTATGACAAGCCTTGTGGTAATACAACAAGCTAGCTATAGTTCATGATATAACATTAACCTAGCATGAAGGAAGGCCTCTAGTAGTGTTTTCAACATTAAAGTTTTTCAATATCAAGATCGTTTAATCAAATTGGCCAGATAAGTAGGTGGGGGTCTCTCTGTTACTTTTCTTAGACACCAATAAATTAGCCAGGTCAGACAACGAAATCAATTAAAGAACTACCTTTAGCACTTTTCTAGACATCAATTGATCAAGAATCGATTAACCCATAGTTGCTGGCCACTACCACTTAATATAATTTTTAATGAAGATTTCTTTGATCTCATGCATATTTTAACTATATAATGTTAATTTATACTAATATATATTAGTATTAAATTATTTTATATGTGTCAGTGTAATATATGGACATTCATCATCCTAGGATAATCTTGCAGTATAATCTCATTATGCTAGGACAACCTTATGTCGGGATAATGAAGTGGTGGATCATATACACATCAATTCATATCATCATATGAAAGCATAATTCATAGCATAATTAATTTTATAGCATGAATCATAATATGCATCACATAAACATTATGTATATATGATTGAACCAAACAAGATCGGTTCTGATATTACTGTAGGATTTCAGGGTGGACATGCATAGTGAAAGCATAATAGATTTCAAAAATTTAAACTATAAGATCTTAAATAATAAACCCTTAAACTAGCACCTCCTTGATGATTAACAATCATAAAATATATATTCATAATAAAATTCAAGCTATAGAAGAATACGTAGAATGCTTATTCCAAAATCCAGTAGAACCTCCACCGGGCGCTCAAGTGTTCGCCCTCCAACAGTGATCCACATAGGGCTATGATCAGGACACCAACTTCTTAAGATGATTCCTCCTCCAAAATTTTTTTGGGCAGTAGGACCTCAAGACCTTCTTCCTCTCCTCTTAGCCTTCCTATCCCTACCTTTCTTCTCTTCTTGTCTTCCTTAAATCTCTTCTTAGGCTCTTGTTTTAAAATCAGATTTGTCCTTACTATTTTTAGACTTATCCTAATAAGAGAAGGAAGAGACTAATTGGACAATAGAGAGAGTATGTAAGAAAGAAGAGAAAGAAATATAAATCTGAATGAACAAGTCCTCCGACGCACCCTCTTTAAATAGTTAGCGATAGGTTGCCTTCAGATTTGATTCACGCCCCCTCCACGCACCATCTCGCATCCATCGAAAATTCTCATGCCCCAAGCCAATTTCCCATGCCCATCAAGAAGCTTCTGACACATGGCAATCATCGAAAAAAATTCAAGAGACGCTTCGCGCAGGAGTCTTCAGAACATTTTTTCTCGATGATTCTTCAATGCATCGTGCAGTTTTTCTAGGCGTATTTTTTTCTCTACCACACATCAGCGCACTTTACCCATCCAATGGACCAAATTGTAGGTGCTAACCAAGAGATGGCATGGAAAAAATCTAGAATTAAGAAGTGGTGTGACATTTAGCTAAGAGTCCTTCACAACATAGACTCTAGGTTAGGCATATGGATAGATTTGGCTAGTTTTCAAGTTTCAACCAATTTTCATGATTAAACCAAAAGGTGATTAAGCCACAGAAGGACTCCTTTGTGCTCAGAATTAACTTAGGATTCTACAAGAATTTTTTCATTGTAGAAACATTGGATAAAGATGAGGAAGGGGCATCCCATCTCATGGGATGCCAAATCTGTTTTTGCGCACAACAAATGCATCCTACGTGCAAGAAAAATTCTTGATGCGTGGGGACCTAGTTCCATGGCACCAAATTTCTGGTACATGCAGCTAAGGGCTGACCTAACTCCAATTCAAAATTGATTTGAATTAATTTAAACTTAATTAGCTCAATCTGGAATTAATTTCGAACTCGATTCAAAATAAGGAGCTAGGATTTGCAACATGTGCTAGCATGTCTATTTTGCAAATATGATCTAATCCAATTAGACTCCTGATCAATTTTCTTTATGTATGATTCATTGGGTTTCATATCTAGCCAGCAATAGATCTGAGTGCAAGTTGATCTGATTTGATTAGAATTTAATCTAACCAATCTAGATCTAATCGAGCTAATTTGATTTTAGTAATTAGAATCTTTTCTAATTGATGATTGAATTAAATTCTTTAATTCGATCAAACCTACAAGATAAGATTGACGTCTAGCAACGTATCATGTCTATATGAAAGATATAAAATTTTGATAAAAATATCAAAAATATCCTTCATGGAAAGTTACCATGCAATTCGATCCTGTGATCTTCCTGCATCCCGAATATGACTCTGGATATGGAATGATGTCAAATTCAATATCATACTCATATTTCTCTTAATCTTTAATAATGATTCAATTAATGAAATATTAGAAACTCTTTCTAATTTTTATTCTGCTTTGATCAAAGACTTCCTGAATCATCAATCATCAGAGCAAGTAGGATGCGATCTCCTCTTACCAGGAGTGATTGATTCTATATTGATCTACTCACAATCTCCATACACATTCTAGCATATCCAGATCATCCCGTATATGACTAAGTCATGAATGAGTATGAACTAAAATATGGATTCATATATACAAGGTTCTATAGTAGTTTTAAGTCAAAGGATTACATGCACAACTTCCACTATAAGAAAACATCTTTTGATGGGTTAGTAGATTTCATAAGATATTTTTTAAGTCAGATCAATTCAGTGAACTCATTCTCTAATGAGCACCCACATTCTTGTATTAGTGCCTTACATAAGTGGCTTATGAGATCAGCCACTCTCTCCATCGAGTATACATATGAAGTGCTAGTCTATTTGGAATATTGATCCCCTACTCAATGCTCCTATGACTAAGAATATTTTAAATTAAAATTTTTAAGATTTTAGGTTCACAGATATGATCTCATCATAATCCTAAACCTATTGCCCAAATTTATGGAGTTCATCATAATCATTACAAAAGTAAGATACAGTATATGATAAAAAAATATTTTTTATTTATAAAATATCAATTACATGAGTCTGAAAGATTATAAGAAAAATTTATCATAATATAAATTTTAATTGGCTTGTAGGGCATATTTATTTCAAGGAATACATGGATTAAAGGTGTTTAAGGTATGTTTTTCAAACCATACTATTTTCTTTCTTTCTTTTTTTTTTTTTAAAATATGAAAATAAAAAATAAGGGAAAATTATGTTAAAATTATTTTTGACATGATTTTAATATATGTTATAAATTTATAGATGATCTATATAAGATACTAAAATCATTAATTTTTATTAAATATTAATTTTTTAGATTAAAATATATTTTTAGAATAAAAAATTAGAAAAAAAATAAATTTTATAAAATAAATATAAAATCAGATTATTATTTAGAGACTTGCAAGCTATTTTTGATATAAATTTGATGTTGATTTATCAACATTTTAACGAATCTTGTGCATAGTAACTTAGACCTAAATTTGAAAAAAATAGCATTTCATGTATGTCCACCGTCTAAGAAAATTATATGTAGTATTCATGATAAGATTCTATATGGATCTAAGATCAAATTATTTTTTTTATTATTTTTAAAATTTTTATTATATTTTATTTAAAAAATTAAAAAATAAATAAATAATTTAAAAAATATAAAAAAATTATATAAATGAAATATATCATTTTCACATAATTATTGAAGTAATGTGCTTATCAATTTTCAAGAATAAATCTATCAAGGAAGAAAAAGATTCAAAATGTGATATTGATTAGGAGCATGAGGAGATGCTCTCAGGTCAGTATCATTAAAGATGTAAATAGTATAGCATAGAATTCAAGGGAGAAGGAGTTATATGGTTGAAGCAATATGTGGCTGGGAGCTATCCAGATGTAACTATGTACCACAAGTGTCTACAAGAGGTTCGTCAGTTAATGAAGAAATACTTCACTGATTTTAAAATAGCAAAGGAAAGAAATTTGATGAAGAAGATATAGGTGGATCGTCGAGCAGTAGAGCTACTTTCTTATCACTCTAGAGAGTGAGAGAAAAGATCGGCTTCAGATGATGAGCAGGCACAGATCAATGCTGCCATTCAGACAAGTTTGGATGATTAGTGGCAGCAGGAGGAGGTAGCCAGGTATAGAGCTCGATTTCGGTCGTCAGCTTATGAGGATGGATCAGATTCAGGAAGCATTACAGCAAAGTTTGAGTCATGGTTTAGGAGGACATCCTCAGCTAGAGAGCTCGTCAGTAGAGGCACTAGTCATCTTGCATCCATATTGGGAGTATTTGGCGGTAGAAAGAAGTCCTCTAGGAAGATTTCAATAGGAGCCACTATCCACGACTTAGATCCATATGTATTTTCTAATATAGATTTCATGCAATAGAGATTAATACTATATTGAAAAAAGATAAGAAGAAGGATATGTGACGAGCTATTGGATCTTGATTTTGTTAGATGTGTGCCTTAGAAAGCCAATTATTAGCTGACACATTTGTATTTTCAGGGCTTGTATTTGAACTTGTAAAATTTTTATTATTAATAAAGAGTATTTTTATTTTCAGTCATGTTTATGTGTCCATGATTTATCTTAGAAATTAACAAAGATGATTTTGTATATTCTCAAGGTATTAAAATTTGAGACATACACTATTAGTGGTTAATTTCTAAATGCTCCCGATCAAAGATCATCACGGAGGACAGTGATCGATCCAGTTAGATCGGTGCACGATCACCTCCTTTACAGGCAGATGAGTTTCGAGTCTGTAGTATGGTGATATTAGGATGATAATGCACGTGGTTATTAGAGAACAACTTGCACTGAGCATGACTATTATGAGAAACCATTTGGATGTCTACTCACTCGTTAGTGGTATTCTCGATGCTACAGTGGTATGACTAGTCCTTTGACCTATGGTGCATTGGCTATTTGCAATGAGGCTATTATAGTTTGATTGCACGTTTACTTGATCTTTAGCCATTCGGATTCTTGCTGTGTATGTTGGCTATGGTGGGTTCAGGTTTACTGTTAAGAGTAGAATGTATTTAGATGAAATTTATCAATCTTAGTAGAAAAGGTATAGTCCTATGTGATTTGCGAGATTGAGTTCAGTAAGTCTTTGGTTAAAGCAAGAGTGAATTCTGGAAAAAATTTTCACGAGATTCATAAGAGAACTCAAGTCGAGCCAATCTTGCATATGACTGATGATGGAATTTGACGAGTTATCCATGATCTCCGTCAAGTCAGAATTTTTGATAAAAGGACTGAATCATATGATAACTGTACCTAGAGGTTCAAACTTTCATTCTACTGGTTTGCCACTACATACTGGTAGGTGTCACTGATGGATTGTGGGATCCATGAGTATTATCTTGATGATCGATGATTCTCGATGGACAGTGTTGGAATTGTTTCAATCCATCGAAAAGAGTTTCGATGATATTATGATAAAAATCATAATGTGTTTCACTACCAGATAGAATAGAACCTATGTGGCCATACACAAAAGAGTTTGTTGTTTGATCCGATGATTGATCGATGATTATGAATCTTTAAAGATATAATTGTCAATATGATTGATACTTAACCCAATACAAAAATTACAAGAGGATTAATTAGTAATTTGATTACTACTTAAATTTAATTTGATTGAGAAATAAGTTTTAGATCAAGTCTAATTGAATTGGATTTAGTTTGACTTGAATTGGGTTTGGTTTGATTGAGTTATGAGATGACTCAATTACCATGGAATCAATTTCTGATTTGATCTAAATTTGGGTTCAATTAAATCTTAATTAGATTAGGATTTAATCTGATTAGAGATCTAATGAGATTAGGTTCAATCAGGTGTTTGGGTCTAAACCAAATTACTTTTAGTTTGAGGCTCAATCCAAAATCCTAGAGTCTATTTTGTGAAGGACTCTTCCATGCGCCACCCATTGTCCACACCCCTTCTCTCCTCATGCAAATTTTAGATTTGCATGAGATTTTTCATATTTTTTCACCTCTTGATCGATCACTTATTTCTACATTTGGATAGGGATAAGTTTTGGTGTGAATCTGAAATTTAATTTGAATTTTTGATAGAGTTTGACTCTATCAGGTGCTATCTTAAAAGGATCTACCTTCGGGATGCCTCTAGAGGGCTTTTGAGATCAGAACAAAATTTGGTGGACCACTAAAGTGAGAGAGGGACTTTTTGGCATCCTCCATTCTAAGTTTGAAGGAAAAACTCCATTGATACAAGGCATGGGACTCCGAGGAAGAAAGTTGCGCTGCTGCTGTCTTTTTTCTACCTCCACTGCTTCTTCGACTGAAGATCGTCTTTCAGATCCGAAGAAGGATCAAACCAATCATCAAAAGGTCTTCTCTATAAGGGAGCTAGCACTCTGGAGAGATAGACAAGTCTCAGATCAGATCAGATCTCGTGTAGATATCTGTAGAGGCCGGATGTTTGTGTGGCTCCAGGAACTTGTCAAATTTTTTATCATCGACTGCGGAGCTCTTTCACCCATGATAAGGTATGAGATCCGATCTCATAAATTAATTTTAGATTTTATATATCTTAGATTCATATTAGCGAAGGTTTTAGATCTGATTTAATGCATGATAAACATAGTTAATCTATTTTATTCCGCTGCGATTTCAAAATAGTTATAAAATACATGCATGTAATCTGCCCTTCCCTTTCTAACAGTGGTATCAGAGCCATGATTTCAATTAGACATATTTAATTAATTCTAATCTTAGATTGAAAGTTAGTTTTGATTTAAATAATTTATTTTAATTTTATTTAAATCTGAAATTATGAAATCATGTCTGAGATGCATAGATATGTATTCCTTATGCATAGTATTCTGATTGGATTGATCTCTATGGTCATTCGATCATAAGAGACATATTTAATCTGATTTTAATCTTAAATCTGAAAGTTAGTTTCTGATTTAAATGATTTATTTCAGTTTTATTCATATCTAAAAATTATTGAATCATGTATGAGATGCATGGATATTTTAGATCATTGATCTAAAAACCTAGATCTGATTTTTGATAAATAATCTTTGAAAACAGTTTTCAATCATAATTGATTTTTTTTTAGATCTGAATTTTGCATGCATATGATACATATTTAATTAGTTTTAGATCTGATATTTCATATATGATATGTGATTTTAATTTAGATCTGAAATAATGCTATATGTTACCTTGTTTGAAATGTAAACCTAGTGTAGTTTAGATCTAAAATTGTTTCGACATCTAAACTAAATCCATGATCATAATATACTTAATTAAGAATTAAGATGTGAAATTAAAGATCTAAAATTTACTACATAAAATATGGGTTAATGGGTTGGGTAGCTCAATAGATCTAGTTTGAGTGGTTGATCAAACCGAATCAATAGTTGGTTAGATTTAGGTCTAATCTCTCATGTCCAATCCAAATAGTTGTAAATTTGGTCAGATCGACTAACAGCCACATATTGTCGATCAAATCAAAAGACCTAATTTAGCTCCGTGGTTCGAGTCTGAATTAATTAGCTGACCTGATCAATGCTTATTGAGCGATTAGTGTCTAAGGTAAGTTTGGCAGTTCGATCGATAGTCTTTAATTAGGAGCTACTCGCATAGATTGAGTTAATGGCATACCCTCCCACCGATCTCACTTATTTGGTCAATATGGTTGATTAAGTTTTGATTTAGATTGCTAATGATTCGAGCTAACCCATGCCACTAGGTTAGTTATATCTGATATAACTAATTAAGGATGAGATCTGAACCTAAATCTTCTCAATTAATATTAAGTTCAGTGGTCTTCCACCATTGTGGAGATGCGGGTGCCTACCTGGTGTTGATCATTCTCGGATGGTCACAGTGGTTCGATTGCATCGGATAGGTACAATTACTCTATGACATTAGATGCCCTAGGGTAGAGATGGGGTTGGGCCCAATAACTGTTAGATGAGGATTTCAATGACGGCTTTGCACTCGTTGGTGTACGGTGGGTCTGACTTAACTAAGAAATATGCTAATAACTGTTAGATGAGGCTATAGAACTTAGAGATCGAACCAGTTGTATCTTGCTTAGTGAAGTAATGGACAAAAAGTTATCCACTCATTGGTTTGTGTGTTTCCAATAACTGTTAGGTGAGGTGCACATAAACCAGTGGGACGACAGTGCCCACTAGAAGCTGATCACGTATAGATTTTTATTTTTTCCACCCGAGGAGTGTAGGAGATCCGTAAAAATAGTGAGAGCTCTTGTTTATTTATTAAAGTCTCAATAACAAACATTTACAAGTTTAAAATATCTAATTAGATATTATTTCTCTCTGTAGTTAACCATGTCGAGTTTAAATCTATTAGCCTGAATTCTTGACACCAATAGATTGATCGAAACCAATTACAAGGACTGGCTCTAGAGTTTAAGAATCGTTCTCAGTTTCGAGAAGCTGAACCATGTCCTCGATCAGGATGCATCAGTGTTGCCAGCTCGTCCATTCTCTGATCAACAAGCCGTACTTGAGAAGTGGATGGATGAAAATAATAAGGTAAAGTGCTATATTCTTACGTCTATGTCCAATGATCTTCAGCGACAACATGAAAATATAAGGACTGCCAAAGACATTCTGACTCACCTGCAAGAGTTATACAGTGAGCAGAGTCACACGGCTCACTTTGAGATCTCGCAGAGATTTTTCAGAGCAAAGATACGTGATGGGCAGTCCGTCCATGATCATTGTTTGACAATGATCAAGAACATTGAGGAGCTTCAGAAGCTAGGCATGAACATGGATAAGGAATTGCAACTGGATATGATCCTGCAATCCCTCCCTGATTCGTATGGGCAGTTCATCATGAACTACCATATGAATAAGATTGATAGCTCTTTGTCTGAATTGCTGAACATATTGGTGACAGTTGAAAGTATCTTGAAAAGTTCAATGGGTACCGTTCTAACTGTGAATCAGGCTTTCTCCAAGAGAAAGTCTTCTTGAAAGAAGAAGAAGAAGCCTGCAAAGAAGCAAAAAATTGGTAGTAAATCCAAGAAGCAGGCTCCAAAGAAGATCAAGGACAAAAGAAAATATTTTCACTGCAATGTCGAAGGTCACTGAAAATGAAACTGTCCTACATACCTAGCCACTTTAAAGAACAAGAAGATGGACATGCCTTCTGAAGGTACGTCTGAGTTGCTCGTTATTAAAACTAACCTAACGATTTCCTCTTCTTCTAGTTGGATTCTAGATTCTAGTTCTAGTGCTTACTTGTGTACTTCCATGTAGGGTTTAGAAGAAGTTAGAGGGTTAAGGAAAGGTGAGATTACTCTCCAAATTGGCAATGGGGCAAGAGTTACTGCTGTAGCTGTCGAATTTATCTTTTGTGATTATCGTTAGAAATTAGTTTACTTTTAAAAGATTGTTATTATGTACCTGGAGTTAGTAGAAATTTAGTTTCTATATCTGTGCTGGTATAGGATAATTATAATTTTTATTTTAATAAAGACTTATATGCAATTTATTTTGAAAATAAAATTGTTGCACATGCCTTTTTAATTGATGGACTTGATTATTTGCATGAAGATGCAAATATTAATATTAACGAGCAAATTGTGAATACCGTAGGGTCTAAGAGACTTAGAGATAGGATTAGCCAAAAATATC
Source organism: Elaeis guineensis (assembly GCF_000442705.2). Lineage (NCBI taxonomy): Eukaryota > Viridiplantae > Streptophyta > Magnoliopsida > Arecales > Arecaceae > Elaeis > Elaeis guineensis. Next base: position 113,904,991 of record NC_026000.2, on the reverse strand, counting down.
TCTGGCACCTAAGGCTAGGCCATATTAGAGAGGACAGACTTAACAAATTAGAGAAAGATGGCCTTCTCGGATCATTGACTTTTGAGTCTTATCCAATTGTGAGTCATGTCTTCAAGAAAAGATGACTAAGCTACTCTTTGTAGGACATGAAGAAAGAGTCACTGAGATATTAGCCCTGGTACATACTGATGTGTATGGTTCATTCGATGTACAGGCCAGGGATGGCTATCTCTACTTCATAATCTTTATCGATGATTTCTCATGATATGATTTTATGTACCTGATATATCACAAATCTGATGCCTTTGAAAAATTCAAAAAATTCAGACGTGAAGTAGAGAAGCAAACCGAAAAACTCATAAAGGTTCTTCGATCAAATCGAGGAGAAAAATATCTTAGTAGAAAATTTCAGATCTATCTCAAGGATAACGGCATAGTCTCATAATGGACACCTCCAGAGATGCCTCAGCTCAACGACATATCCGAAAAGAAGAATCGGATCCTATTAGATATGGTCTGATCCATGATGAGCTTCACAGATCTTTCGATCTTTTTATGGGGACATGCGTTGCTTTCTGCTATTCATCTCTTAAATCAGGTTCCCTTTAAATCCATTCCTGCCACACTATATGAGTTATGGCATGGTAAGAAACTATCTTTTGGGTACCTCAAGATTTGGAGATGTCCGATTCATGTCAAACGACAACAGGTAGACAAGTTAGAGGTTAGGTCACTTAGGACTCATGTTATAGGGTATCCTAAGGAATCTATGGGATACTATTTTTATCTTCTAGAAGATTACAATGTGATTGTGAGCCGTCATGCTGTCCTCTTGAAAAAGGAGTTTGTCCAAGATGGAGGTAGTGGGAGGAAGATTGAGCTCGAAGAGAAAGTCTCTGAAGAGCGTCGAGTCCAAGAACCTGAACCCAATAATGAGCCAGTAAATTTAGTACCTCCTTCACCTCGTAGATCAAATAGGATCTCCCATCCTCCGAAAAGATACTTAGGTATACTTACGGAGGATCTAGAGAAAGTATTTCTTATGGGAGATAGGGATATTAGGAATGATCTCAAAATCTATGATGAGGCAATGTTAGATGTAGACTTCAAGAAATGGATAGAAGTAATGAAGTCAGAAATTGACTCTTTGCATTTCAATCAAGTATGGTCCTTAGTAGATCTACCTGAAAGTATTATACCTATTGGGTATAAATGGATCTATAAAAAAAAAATTGGATCGGATGGTAAGGTAGAAATCTATAAGGCAAGGCTAGTGGTAAAAGGTTATAGTCAACGCGAAGGCATTGACTATCAAAAGACCTTCTCACCAGTGGCTATACTAAAATCCATCTGTATTTTACTTGCGATTGCAGTCTATTATGATTATAAGATCTGACAGATGGATGTGAAAACTATCTTTCTAAATGGATATCTTGAGGAAGATATCTATATGGAGCAGTTTATGGGTTTCATATTTAGTGATAGTGATCACAAAGTCTGTAAGCTGCAAAGGTCCATTTATGGACTTAAGCAAGCATCCCAGAGTTGGAACATTCACTTTAATGATGTAATCAAATTATTTGATTTCATCAAAAATAAAGAGCCGTGTGTGTATAAAAAAGTCAGTGAGAGCACTGTCACATTTCTCGTATTATACGTGGATGACATCCTCCTGATTGAAAATGATATTTTCATACTGACATCAATCAATGTTTGGTTGTCAAAAGAATTCTCTATGAAAGATCTAGGAGAAGCTTTCTACATTCTTGGTATTAAGGTCTATAGGGATAGATCTAAGAGAATGATAGAACTCTCACAGTGAATGTACATAGAGGAGGTGCTGAAGCATTTCAGCATGAAAAACTCCAAGAAAGATCTCTTGCCTCTTAGACATGGCATTCATCTTTCAAAAAAGATGTATCTTGACATACCTAAAGAGATCCAACGCATGAGCAAGATCCCTTATGCTTCGGCTATATGGAGTCTCATGTATGCCATGCTGTGTACGTGACCTGATATAGCTCTTGCTGTGAGTGTCATGAGTAGATATCAGTCAAATCCAGGTGAGGAGCACTGGATAGCTATAAAGAATATCTTTAAGTATTTGAGAAGAACTAAAGATTTGTTCTTAATCTTTGGGGAGATTCGGAGCTAAAAATGGAAGGATATACCAATTCAGGCTTCATATCTAATATCGATGATAGAAGGTCTACGTCGGGGTGTATTTTTCTATATAATAGAGATCGGTTAGCTGAAAAAGTTTCAAACAATCGGTCATTACAGATTCAACCATGAAAGCCGAGTACATCGCTGCCTCTAAAGCTGCTCAGGAAGCATTTTGGTTCAAAAAATTCATTGCGAAACTAGGTGTTATGTCATTAGATGCCATTGCATTGCACTGCACTCGATAACAACGGTGCCATAGCCCTTACTAAGGAGCCCAGGTCTTATTAGAAGTCCAAGCATATTGAACGGTGATTCTACATTATATGTGAATATCTCGAGAAGCAGTTCGTCGAGGTGCAGAGAGTCGACTTCATCCAAAACATGACAGATCTTCTGATAAAACCTCTCAGCCAGCAGAAGACCGAAGCTCACCTTGAAAATATAGGTCTTACGTTTATGGCAATTGACTTTAGGTCAAGTGGGAGTTTGTTAAATATGTATCCTAGAAAGTCAATTGTTGGCTAACACATTTGTATTTTCAGGGCTTGTATTTGAACTTGTAAAACTTTTATTATTAATAAAGAGCATTCTTATTTTCAGTCATATTTATGTGTCCATGATTTATCCTAAAAATTAACAAAGATGATTTTGCATATTTTCAAGATATTGAGAATTTGAGACATACACTATTAGTGGTTAATTTCTAAATGCTCTCGATCAGAGGATCATTACGGAGGACAGTGATCGATCCAGTTAGTTCGGTGCACGATCACCTCCTTTACAGGCAGATGAGTCTCGAGTCTATAGTGTGGTGACGCTAGGGTGACAATACAGGTGGTTGTTAGAGAATAACTTGTACTGAGTGTGATCATTATGAAAAATTATTTAGATGTCTACTCACTCGTCAGTGATATTTTGATGCTACAGTGGTATGACTAATCCTTTGATCTGCAGTGCATTGACTATTTGCAGTGAGGCTGCTATAGTTTGACTGCACGTCTACTTGATCCCTAGCCATTCGGATCCTTGTTGTATATATTGACTATGGTGGGTTCAGATTCACTGTTAAGATTAGGATGCATTTAGATAGAATCTATCGATCTTAGTAGAAAAGGTATAGTTTTATGTGATTCGTGAGACTGAGTTCAGTAAGTCTTTAGCCAAAGCAAGAGTGAATTTTGGAAAGGAGTTTTCACGAGATTCACAAGAGAACTCAAGTCGAGCCAATCTTGCATATGACTGATGATGGAGTTTGACGAGTTATCCATGACCTCTATCAAGTCAGAATTTTCGATAGAAGGACTGAATCATATGATAACTATACCTAGAGATTCATACTTTCATTCTACTGGATTACCACTACATACTGCTAAGTATCACTGGTGAATTGTGGGACCCATGAGTATTATCTTGATGATCGATGATTCTCGATGGATAGTATTGAAATTGTTCTAACCCATCGAAAGGAGTTTCAATGATATTATGATAAAGATCATAATGCGTCTCACTATCAGATAGAATAGAATCTATGGGGTCACATAGAAAAGAGTTTTTTGTCTGATCTGATGATTGATCGACAATTATGAATCGTTAAGGGTATAATTGTCAATACGATTGATAATTAACCCAATGCAAAAGTTTTAAGAGGATTAATTAGTAATTTGATTACTAATTAGACTCAATTTAATTAAAAAATAAGTTTTAGATTAAGTCTAATTGAATTGGATTTAGTTTGACTTGAATTGGGTTTGGTTTGATTGAGTTATGAGATGACTCAATTGTCATGGAATCAATTTCTGATTTGATCTGAATTTGGATTCAATTAAATTTTAATTAAATTAGAATTTAATCTGATTAGAGACCTAATTAGATTAGGTTCAATCAGGTGTTTGGGTCTAAACCAAATTACTTTTGGTTTGAGGCTCAATCCAAAACCCTAGAGTCCATTTTGTAAAGGACTCTTCCATGCGCCACCCATTGTCCATGCCCCTTCTCTCCTCACGCAAATTTTAAATTTGTGTGAGGTTTTTCATATTTTTCCACCTCTTGGTCGACCACTTATTCCTTCATTTGGATAAAAATAAGTTTTGGTTTGAATCTAAAATTTAATTTGAATTTTTGATAGAGTTTGACTCTATCAGGACTCTATCGAGTGCCACCTTAAAAAGATCTGCCTTTGGGATGCCTTTAGAGGGCTTTTGAGATCAGAACAAAATTTATCCGACCACTAGAGTGAGAGAGGGACTTTTTGACATCCTCCCTTTCAAGTTTGAAGGGAAAACTCCATTGATACAAGGCATGGGACTCCGAGGATGAAAGCTGCACTACTGCTGTCTTTCTTCTACCTCTACTGCTTCTTCGACTGAAGATTGTCTTCCAGATCTGAAGAAAGATCAAACCAATCATCAAAAAATCTTCTCTGCAAGGGAGCTAGCACCTCGAGGAGATAGATAAGTCTCGGATCAGATTGGATCTCGTGTGGAAACCTGTAGAGGTCGGACGTTTGCATGGCTACAGAAATCTATCAAGTTTTTGATCATCGACTGTGGAGCTCTTCCACCCATGATAAGGTATGATATCTGATCTCATAAATTAATTTTAAATTTTATATGTCTTAGATCCATGATGGAAAAGGTTTTAGATCTGATTTAATACATGATAAAAATAGTTAATCTATTTTATTCCACTGTGATTTCAAAATAATTTTGAAATATATGCATGTAATCTGCCCTTTCCTTTCTAACGGGTTTCACTTTAGTTACATCTCAGTGAATGTAGCAGATAACTCATATTATCGCTCTACCATATCATCTATACAAGATGACAGTCCAAGTGTTGATCTTCTAGGATCAAAGGATATCTATGATGAGCTTCTTGACCAAAATAAAAAGGATCTTGAAAAATAGATTGCCTCATATTAGAGCAAGTGGCCGGCATATGGGTAGGCTGTGATATGTGATGATTAGATTGGTCCTACTAGATGAAGCATCATCAACTTCTTAATATATTATGATGGAAGAATATTTTTTTCATAAGTCTGTTGATGCTTCTGTTAAGGTGCACGATGCCAGCTACATCCTTAGATTGATGAAGGAGGTGATTGATCAAGTAAGAGAGTGGAATATGGTGCAGATTATTACAGATAATGGACCACAGTATAAGACTGTAGGAGAGATTGATGGAGCAACGATCGCATATTTTCTGGACCCTATGTGCTACATATTGTATCAATCTGATGTTAATAGATATTGGAAGAATTCATAGGATACAGAAGGTAGTGAAATCAGTACAGAGCATCACTAGATTCATCTACAACTATACATGGGTCCTATCATTGATGCGACAGTTTGCTGGGGTGATATATTGAGATGAATATCATATGATTTGCTATAATTATATAGCACTTGATAGTCTGATTGAAACGAAAGTATATCCACATTAGATGTTTATCAGTCATTAGTGGCAACAGAGCAGATATGCCAGACAGACACTGAGGGGAGCAATGTGGAGAGCTTAGTGATGAGACAGTAATTTTGACAGTAGATCGAGAAGATAGTGGCGGCTATCAAGCCTCTGTATGAAGTACTTCGGGTCATGGATGGTGAGCGATATCTCCAGATGAATTTCTTATATTATATAATGGAGAGGGCAAAGGAACAAATCAAGATGACAGATTCACAGCATGCCGATGAGTACATCAGGATCATCGGTCATCGATGGGGCTATCAAATGGGTAGGGAGTTACATTTAGCAGATAAGCAGTAAATAAAAATTCTTTTAAAATTTATATAAATAAACTTAATCAATTATGAACCGTCTATGTGTAGCTTATTATCTGAACCCGAGGTTTCAGTACTCTATACCTAGTATTGGGATGGCTGAAGAGCTTTTGTCCATCCTACGAAATGTAATAGACAAGATGGAGCTTAATCCAGACATCGTGGCTATGTGTCTTGAACAAGTAAGTTTAGTTCAATGATATTTATTAACATGGCTGTATCTTCAACAACTAAGATTCTATAACAAATAATTTTTTTACAGACAAATATTTATGGAGAGCATAGAATCATTTAGAAGTAATGTAGCGATCAAAAGTAAATAAAAAATGAATCCAGATATATATTAATAAATCTTTATCATATTGACATATTCAATCTTCTTTTTGATTTTGCTAAATTTCAATAATTTTGTCGCTGAATGGTAGGTATATTTTGGTGGATCTGCATGAAATTTGAAAGATCTTGCCATCAAGATCCTCTTCCAGATGGTTTCATCGAGTGGATGTGAGCGTAACTGGTCGATCTTTATCCTTATCCATAGTAAGCAGAAGAACCATCTAAAATAGAAACAGCTCAATGATCTTGTGTATATGCATTATAATTTGAGGCTGAGGCTCAAATGCAATGAGCAGGAAGTTCAGCTGAAGTACTCAGCTCCGACTACAAATGATTTTGTTGATGAAGATGAAGATTCGATGATCGGATGGGTTATGAGTTAGTAGCAGGAGCCAGAGCTTGATGAACTGGGATTGCCTCCATGACCTGTCAGTTTTATTGCTAGTGAAGCTGGGGTGGATGCCTCTCAATGGATAAGTAGTAATATTTTATATAGGCCTTCAGCCGATATGCCACAGCATCCATCCTCGCAGCCTAGACAGACAGAGCAAGGCATGACGAGAAGGTAGGCAGCTACTAGGCACAGAGACAAAAGAAAAAAAATGACAGTTGTAGCTTCAGTAGAGAGTGAGCATTCGGTTCACTCAGATTCAGACACCAGATAGAGCAGTGATGATAGTTCTTCAGCTACTTATGGATCTGGTGATCATAGAGAGACTAGAGGATATGAGATGTAGTTGGTTGGTGGTCTTCTATTCACTAATGAATCTCAGTTTATGCACGTCATGTAGGATAGGGACCACGGTGTACGAGCTGGTAGATCCCATGATGATACGATTTCATATAGATGATGGGCTCTGTGAGGTCCTTCAAAATATGATGCAGCTACAGATGATCTCGCACATGGAGTAGGATCCATAGATGTAAAAGTTCGTCCTCTTATTCTAGATTCTCTTATCCACAGCTGCAGGTAGCCTATGATTTTTACGAATATAGATATGAATATGGTGCATCGGAGTCATCGTCTTTTAGTGGCTGCTATCCTATATAGTCCGGAGCATCTTATAGATTAAAATTTACTGTCAGTATATTTAGATGGGTCTCTTCACAATCGAACTATCAGTCCGACGATAGTCTCAAAACCAGGATCTTAGTGAGGGATCGAGGAAGAGTTATGATCCAGCATGCCTATCTGCATAGAGGATTATAATGCTATGTAGCTAGAGGGATGGACTGATATTCCTCTAGATGATCCTATTATTTATGGATATCGATGATCGATCAGATTTTAATAATTGATATGTATTGAGTATTTCTAGATTTTTTAATTGATTTTACGTATTGTAGAATCCAATGATATCTAGTTCATGTATTGATTATTTAGGATGCTAAGTAACATAATATCATGTTTAGATTCATATCACATGCGATTAAAGGTGTATCGAAATGATACAAACATTAATGAATATCATTTAATATCATTTAGGACTTTAAATTACTTAATAATGCATAAAAACTTGATTGGACACCTCCCATCCAAAAAAAAACAAAAAAGTCAAAAAAAATTTACATGCCGGTTTGATCGGCATACTGCCGTATTGTGTGTCGGTATGGTACCGAACCGGCGATGAGCAAGATGGTCATCAATATCGATTTTCAAAACCTTGGATTCTATTATAATCAAATGCTAGATTGTGTTGTGGCAAATAATTTCTTTTCAAATGATTATTGAAGTGCAGAAGTAGCATCTTGGCATGGAACCTCCCACTTCGCATGAGATATAAGGCCATATTTGAAGGCAAAGGCTCGGGGTTTGGAGGAGCAAATTGATGGATATAAGGAAAAATATCAATTATATAGTGTGACACTGATGTGTGATGGATGGTCTAGGTGACAAATAATGGTTCCCAATACAAGTGATTAGCTGAAGATCTCATGGAGGACATGCAGCATATTCATTATGCAGCCAATTCTGTTGATTTGATTATAAAAGATCTTGGGGACCTGCCATGGGTTAAGGTAGTTGCTGAGCTGATGCAGGCTATCTCAAAGTATATATACAATCACACATGGATCCTTGCAAGCATCTAGGTGTGGAGCTACTAAGGCCAAGCGTGACTTAGTGATCCATGCATTAAATTACATTGAAGAGCCTCTTTGATAATAAAGCTAGTCTCAAAACTATGTTTGCATGGAACAAGTAGTTGATAAGCAAGAATTGTGAGCATAGTTCGTTGAACCGCCTCAAATCGGATGAGATGTGCTGAATCATACCAGCAGCTAATTGGTATGGTATGGATATTTGATTTGAAACATCGGTGAAAACAGAGTGAGGGAGAAGGAAAGCGAGGAAGAGAGAGAGAGAGGAGCAGAGAGAAAGAGGGAAAGGTTGGTGGCAGCTTGACAAGGCCGTCAGAAGGCCGTCGAGGCCTCGGAGTTCCACGATCCTCCGTGAGATGCAAGAAGAGAGATAGAGAGAAGAGAGAGAAAAGGAGTGAGGGGAAGATGGTGGAGAGGCCTTCGGAAGGCCGTTAGATGACTATCGTGGCCATCGGATGGCCCAAATTAGCCTTATGGTCACCATGGCTTCGAAATCGGGGTGATGCTCCTGTTTCAAACTCATTGCCGGCTTTACTGTTTATCATATTTTTAGTTAAAATAGAGACATTATTCCTGTTTCGAACTTGTGGCCACTACAGGGCTGATTTGGGCCGTCTAGTGGTCACAGCGGCCCTCTAACGGTCTCCCCTCCACCTACCCCTCAATCCTCTTCTCTCCCTTTCCCTCTGTCTTTATCTTTCTCTACTCTCATTTCCTCTTATGGAGGACCGTGGAGCTCGAGAGGCTTCAGCAGCTCTCCGAGTGCCTCTGCAGCCCTCTGATGGCCAGTGCTAGCATCTCTTTTTTCCCTCCCTTCCACCCCTCTCTCTTTTCCTCCTTTATTCATTCCTTATTTTTGTGTCGGCTAGGGCCTACTACAATCGAATATAGAGGCATTATTGACTCATACTATCGGATGGCCAGTACGGGATTCGATTTCGAGTTGGCGATCGTTGATTGTGAGTCAACCAAAGGCATGAGGATACAAGGGATTGTTTTGAATAATGCAATCTGGGAGAGATAGGTAGATAGATATTGTAAATGCGGTGGAGTCTTTTTTTTATATAGTGCTGCAAGTGGTTGACCTCGAGAAGTTCCTACAAATGTATGTTCTTTACCCAAAGATGTTGGATGCAAATTAGTGGATTATTGATGCCATGCATGAGAGTAAGGCATCCCTATACTTTTAGAGGATGTTTGGTAGCATGTAATTTTGATAGAATTACATGTAATTTTGCAACATATAATCTGATTACATTATTTATTTCATTACTTTTACAGGTAATGCTGTATTACGTATAATGCAGTATTACCTCAAAAAGAGATAATCTGATTGCCTATGGGGAAGTGGCTATGTAATTACATGTAATCTTATAATTCTGCAATCTTGCAACAAGATAACTTCAGGACTAAAATACCCCTATCAAAATAAATTAAAATAAATTATGAGTAGTCCCATTGGTGAAAATAGAAAAGAAAATATAATGGATGATATCACAAAAAATGGTTGGTCTCAAAATTAAGTTGTCCTTCTAAAAAATAGACAATAATCAATAAGCAAGGATGAGGGTACTTTGAGAAAATTAGCTTATATTTCATGTAATCTAAATTATATACCAAACACTATTGTTATGCCCCCGAACCAAGATCGTGAGCCGGATGTCGCGACAACCGCTGCATACTTGTGAAGAACTCTCTCCACAAGCATGCAAGGCATCTCATCACGATATCAATGCATCACAGTGGAATAAAATTAAATAATTATTATTTAATTTTAATTTAAATAATTAAATCAAATATTTTACATCTAATAAAGTTTCATTAAAAATAGAACTAACTTCAATAAAGTTAATAATGCTAAATCTCACCTTTAAAAAGCTCTGTCTCAATATTATTTTCTACACTCGCAATTAATTATTTAAATCTAAAAAATAAAAAAAAATAATGAGCTAGACAGCTCAGTAAGTAACAATTATCTCAACTAGATATTTCAGATATTTATATAATTTTTAAGAACAATGCTATGAATAAATATAAAAATATATTTCATGCTAATTCAATATAAATTTAATTTTTTCAAATATTCACATATAATATAATCATAAAATCAGAATCAAAACACTCATAACTCAACAGCCTCGATTATGACCAACGTTTAACCCCCAGCGCACAACCCTCACTGGCGGGGTCTACTGAATACCTGCGCATAAGCCCCACTGGTAGAATCCACTAAACACCAGCGCACAACCCCCACTGGCTGGTCCACTGAATACCAACGTATGATCCCTATTGGTGGAGCCACTGAAACATAGTTAGACTGAGAGCATAAATTCGATCTACATCAAAATATTTTGTATCATAACATATCATAATTTTTACTGAACATATGTATTATCAATAAATCATAGTATTTCAGAATCATTTTTTTTTCAAAACATAATTTCATAAATCATGCATAATTCTAAGAATAATTATATTTACTTTTAAAATAAATATGAAATATCTCAAAAAAATGATTCATTACTTATCTTTCACAGATCACTGAATGAATAGATTGATTAACCTTTAGGAGATTCTTCAGTACCTATTATTCAAAATTATATTCTTATATTAATTTTAATTCAAAATTAAATCTAACAAATCTCCGATCAAAATTCTACTTAGGATTGGACTCATTACTAAACTCGATCAAAATCATCAAAATGAAGCCTTTCACTACGCTAATCTTAGAAGAATAACTTTGGAGAGAGAAATCATCAAGAAAGAGAAACAATCTAGAGAGAGAAAAATCTAGAGAGAGAAAATTCAATATTTTAGAAAGAGAAAGTAAAGATTCAGATCGAAAGAAGAGAGAAGAAAGAGAAACTCTCTCTCATTTTTATTTTATTATTTATTTATTTATTTTTCTTTCCTTTTCTTTTTTTTTTCTTTTTTCTTTTTTTTCTTTTTTTCTTCTTCCCGTGGCCTTCTTTGGGTGAAACAGGGGACCGAATGGTCTCCCCCTTTGACTAACCGATCAGGGCCGCAGCCGGCATGGTAGTGGCCAGTGGTAGGAGGGCGTCAACAGTGAGGCCCAGAGGAACCAAAGCCGATGGTCGGCGGTGACCACCGCTGCTGAAAAACCAAATAAAAGGGACGAAACAGGAGACCTTTCCCCAACAAAATTTAGTACTCCGATCGTCGACGATCATGCTCACAGGCACGTGAAGGAAAGGAGAGAAGAAAGGAAGAGAAATCGGGGCTTACCTCGAGCTCCGGTGACCTCTCTGACGAGAAATCGAGGCGAGCACGGTGACAGCTTCTACGAAAAAATTCCAGCGATCCTTGCCATTTCGCTCCGAATTTCTTTGGTGGGAGGAAGGAAGAAGGGTCTTCCCCTTAAATAGAGTCAGAGGGGAGGAGTTTGACTCCTCCCGGTAAGGTTTTTCGACTCCGATTAGGAGTCGGTCGGAGGAGAAGAAGACTCCCGCAGGGAGTCTTATTCAATTTCTTTTTTTTTTGGGCTTTAGGGTTTAAGGCCCAACAGGCTGGGTGTTACATTCTTCACCCCTAGAAATAAATTTTGTCCTCAAAATTTATTTTTTTCTGCTTAAGTCCTAAAAAATTCATATTACTTTTACGTTAAATCATATCATCCTCTAATTTCAAAATCGAATCTTTCATCATAATATCTATCAAATCAAATTACTGTTCTGATCAATTTAAGAACAATTCAGACCACTATACTTTCGTTGCACACTCTGATTCAGTCCACTAGTACACATATGTCAATTTAAATTTCTAAATTATATCATGACCAGTATAAGTCATTGTCCCAATATTCCTAGTATCTACCCTCCCTACACTCATGTCTGATTCTATATATCATATAGTTTATTCACTTATGCTCTGATACCACTTTAATTGTCACGCTCCCGAACTGAGATTGCGAGTCGGAGGTCGCGGCAACCGCCGCATACTTATGAAGACTCTCTCCACAAGCATGCAAGGCATCTCATCACGATATCAATGCATCACAGTAGAATAAAATCAAATAATTATTATTCAATTTTAATTCAAATAATTAAATCAAATATCTTACATCCAATAAAGTTTCATTAAAAATAGAACTAACTTCAATAAAGTTAACAATGCTAAATCTCGCTTCTAAAAGCTTTGTCTCAATATTATTTTTCATGCTCGTAATTAATTATCTAAATCTGAAAAAAAAAAGTAATGAGCTAGACAGTCCAGTAAGTAACAAATATCTCAACTAGATATTTTAGATATTTATATAATTTTCAAGAACAATACTATGAATAAACATAAAAATATATTTCATGCTAATTTAATGCAAATTCAATCTTTTCAAATATTCACATATAATATAATTATAAAATCGATTCGAATCAAAATACTTATAACTCAACAGCCTCGACTATGACCAACGTTTAATCTCCACTGCAGGGTCCACTAAACACCAGCGCACAACTCTCACTGGCAGGGTCCACTAAACACCAGCGCACAACCCCCACTGACAGGGTCTACTAAATACCAGTGCATAATCTCTACTGGCTGGATCCACTGAATATCAATGTATGATCCCATTGGCGGGGCCCACTGAAACATAGTTAGGCTGAGAGCATAAATTTGCTCTGTATCAAAACACTTTTGTATCATAACATATCATAATTTTCAATAAATATATGTATAATCAATAAATCATAGTATTTCAGAATCACTTTTCTTTCAAAATACAATTTCATAAATTATGCATAATTCTAAGAATAATTATATTTGCTTTCAAAATAAATATGAAATATCTCAAAAAATGATTCATTACTTATCTTTCACAAACCACTGAATAAATAGATCGATTAACCTTTAGAAGATTCTTCAGTGCCTATTATTCAAAATTATATTCTTGTATTAATTTTAATTCAAAATTAAATTTAACAAATCTCATATCAAAACCCTACTTAGGATCGGACTCTTCATTAAACTCGATCAAAATCATCAAAATGAAGCCTTTCACTACGCTAATCTTAGAAGGATAACTTTGGAGAGAGAAATCCATTAAGAGAGAGAAACAATCTAGAGAGAGAAAGTTCAATATTCTAGAGAGAGAAAGTAAGGATTCAAACTGAAGGAAGAGAGAGAAAAGAGAGAAATTTTCTCTCATTTTTATTTTATTATTTATTTTTTTTTCTTTCCTTTTTTTTTTTTTCTTTTCCTTTTTTTCTTCTTCACATGGCCTTCTTTGGGTGAAACAGGAGACCGAATGGTCCCCCCCTTTGACCGACCGACTAGGGCCGCAGTTGGCACGGCAGTGACCAGCAGCAGGAGGGCACGATAGTAAGGCTCAAGGAACTAAAGCCGACGGTCGGCGGTGACCACCGCTGCTGAAAACCAAGAATAAAAGGGATGGAACAAGAGACTTTTTCCCTAACAAAATTCGGCGACTCCGATGCCGGCAATCGTGGTCATAGGCACGTGAAGGAAGGGAGAGAAGAGAGAAAAAAAAATCGGGGCTTACCTCGAGCTCCGGTGATTTCTTGGCGAGAAATCGAGGCTAGCATGGTGATGGCTTCCGCGAGAAAATTCCAGCGATCCTTGCCGTTTCGCTCCTGATTTCTTGTAATGCACTAAACGCCACCTTAGATCATTGAGGATAGATGAGACCTGCAAATAGATAGGGAGCTGCACCTAATAGGTATGACAGCCAAGTGGTACTTTCATGAAGTATTTACTTAACTAACATTTCTTACATCTTTGTCATTGTAAATTTTATGCTCTTTTTTATGCAATCTACTACTTGAATCTGAAATACTAGTATGAAGAAAACATAGGCCTAAATGAGGAGCTACTGCAGTAGTGAGGGCAGTGGTGTACTATTGTCCCCTGATCAAGGCAATGATGTAGAAAAAATTGTTGAGGCAATATACATAGTAATGTACTACATTTCACATGTAAATGACATTGGCACCAAGTCTTGTGAATCCGATCAAAGGAAAATATTTCATGAGATATGCAGAAGTTTTGGGGATAATGAAGCTTGGCGATTAATAACCAAGATTTCTCTACGTACCCTTAGGAAAATATTCCCATAGGAAAATATATAGCTTTGTGCCCCTAAGACTTATGTCACCTTATCTCGTCCAACAGCTTGGAGTGGAACTAGTCTACAGTTGTGCTAAATCCACAGTGAGGTGCGAATTCAGAGCAAGCGGCTGCAAGACTTGGTGTTCACAGTACAACAGGATTGAAACAAATGTATTTGAATCAGGGCAAGAAAATGAGACAGCAAGACCTATTGGTAGATGATTTCATTGGTGAGGAAGGTCCTATGCTTGGATAGGCGGTCCAGTGGCGTTGAGAGATGCAACTGCTGAATGAACCAGGGGATACTTCATGGTCGGACAGAACCATTGTGAAGGGGCTAGGGATGCGCAACATATATAGATTGGCAAAGGAGCATATCTTGCACACCATTAGTGAGACCCAATAGGGCAGCACATAGGCCTTCAAGGCTAGATAGTGCAGTAAGAAGGAAAAGTCCAAGGTTAAAGCAGTAACCAATCCAATTGAGGTAATTAATAGCATAGAGTCCAGAAAGATGATAGCAAGACTTCAGAGCCATCAAATCTTATCTTGCCCACATCATCTTATGATGACAGTTGTGATGATAATGACAATTTGATCGATGGGATTGGAGGCTAGAGTGGGTAGTGTGGGCAATTTGGACGTGGTGGTGGCTTCTCAGGAGCTTAGTCCATTCATTGATGAAGCAGAATTTATGCATGCCATGCAAGTTACAGACCATGAGCCCTGGACTAGAACTAGACATGGTGGGGAGACACTGTTGTGACTGTCCTACGGATGGAGAGGATCCAGCATCCGTGTTGCTAGAGGCATACATGATCAGGGTTATGGGAATAGGTATGTAGAGAGGTTGGTGACTCTATAACTGCAAGAAGCTATGTTCAAGGTGGGCGGACTATATGCATGCTCAATGCATTAGAAGGTGAGCTGATGGAAAAGGTTAGATAGGAGGCAAAAGGAGATGAGCAGCAGTACAGGAGACTTTGGAGCTGTTATGAGATTGGAGGAAGTTGATGTTAGTGGCACACTATTAGTGTACATTGCTATAATGGATAACCGATCTTGTCATATGCCGGAGGTGGATCTCCAAGTGCATCAGACAGTCAATGGATGTTTATGCTCCATCATGTATTATACATTTGGTTTCTTCTATTCGTCATTTACTGTGAGAACTGACGCTACACATTATCCCTCCCGTTGATATAACTATAGCCAGGGATGGGAGTACAATGCTGCTTCCTACTACCCTGAGTCTGGGTGGCTGGGCTGCAGTGAGTGCAAGATGCACATACATTTGCAGTATCAGGGGACACAGCCAGGTCATTTTCTGACATCTTATGACTAGTAGAGATGAGGAAAATATCTATGTAGGTAAAATATTTGAGGGTTCATTATCAATAGGACTGGAATGTGTGAGAGAAGCAAACTCATGTATCATATACAGATTTTTGGATGCAATATTTGCATTTTGCTAGAATTATAAGATAGCTCTTGCAGTTTCTCTTGCAATGACCCTGCTTGTCGCAGTGGTAATAGGTACCATCATTTTTCTTCTAGAAGATGCCACATTTAGGGTTCAACCTTTTCTTGTTCAAACCTTTTTTGTCTACCTTCTTCTTGAAGATCTTATCCATAAGAAGAAGATGAGCCTTATCACTCTTGAAGTGGCTCTCAACTGTCTTTAACATGTTAAGTAGCTCTGATAAATTAGTGTTTAGTTTGTTCATATGATAATTTATGACAAATTACGAGAAGGACTCTGAAAATGACTGCAGAATCGAATCCTGATTGAGCTCTCCATTTATAACAAACCCTAATTGACTTAATCGAGTGATTAAATCTATTATCTTTAGCACATGGGTTTGTATAGATGTGCCCTCACTCATCCTCGTAGGGAACAGCTGTTTCGATATCTCATATCTTGCAGTCCTGTTCTACTCTCTATAGAACTCCTTAAGGTTGAGTAGGATGGATTGAGGATCCATACTTTCATGTTACCTCTGTAATTCATTGCTCATCGAGATGAATGTGATGCATTTGATAGTCATACTGTTATTCTGCCACAACTTATATGTGATCTTTTTCTCCTCTATAGCATCTTCTCTGATCAGATCCAGATCAGAGGTATCAAGAATATAGAAAACTCTCTCCTGGATGAGAACTATTTTCAAGTTCCTCAATCAATTCACATAATTAGGATCAGTCAACTTATTGGCATCTAGTATGCCATGCAGTGATAATGAAGATGCCATAATGCAGAACTATTCTATATAAATAAAGAACAATGTATAAGCAAACTACTTATGATGATATTCATAACTAGATGAAGACTTATATCTAATTGTGTCTCCCACTATTTTATTGAATACCATAACCTCTCTTATGGTAAATGAAAAATCTTACTTGATTTTTTTAGTGGGGTTGAGATCTCGATTTTTCATAAAAATCTTGTGGATAGCACAATAAATTTTCATGAGTTCAAGAGTAAGAAACTTCTTTTAAATTGTATCTTATATAATTCTCAATAATACTTTTACCTCTAAAACACTTATAATCTTATGGATAGTATAACAAGCTATAATATTTTAATTACGTCAGATCTTCCATTTTTATATAGTCATACTTGAAAAATGCTATCTTTGTGAATAGTACAACAAGACAACACCATCAAATATGTCATAAGTATCAATATGCATTAAGACAATTCATACCAACCTTATAACAAGTCTTTGGATAGCACAACAAACTTACTCTAAATGTTGATATCTCTATTGACTTAGCATGAAGAAGGCATAGATAGTGTTTGTCATATTTGTTATCATGACTTAATATCATTTTTATGAGGGACTTTGGTTTCATGGAAATCTAATATGAAACTTTATACACTACAGGTATATAATTCATAAAGAATCATAAAATAGACAGATCATATCCAATCATAGCATCATTAAGACTTTTGATTGAATCAATCAAGGGAGGCTCTAATACTACTGTAGGGTTGCAGTATGGTGGCGAAAGGGTGATGTTCAAAAATTTTTTTTTAATGAACACCATGACAATCGAACCCTAGAATCTAAAAGCCCTTATGATCATAATCAAAGCTAAACTTTAAACATTTTTGTTCAGAAGCATATCTGTATAGGTTGATCGATTTCCACAAGGCACCCAAGTATTTGCCCTCCAATGGTGATCCCTATGTACTTGATCAAGGACACTCCTTCAAGGAATCTTGTTGCTGAATTCTTCCTCTAAGAATTCTTTTAGCCTCTCTAAGATCAAACCCTCCTCAAGGATCTCCTAAAACATTCCTATTTCTTGCTTAATTCTCCCTTTCCTCTCTCTAATCCTTTTCCTGTTTTCTTTCCTGTGCTTGTTTTAAAGATACTTGACTTGCCTCAATTAGAAAAGATTGTTTTAACTAGAGAAGACTTGACTTAACAAGAGAAGGAAGAGAATTGGTTTTGGATTTAATTTTGATTGTCTTGGACTCATCGGATGAACCCTATTTATAGGAAGAGAGGAGGTGCCACCCAAAGCAATGCATCCCAAGTCCTCACACCCCATAATCTAATTCCATAGAATTTAGATTAGTTCCTTCAAGCAGAAGGACTCCAAGGGTCAAGGGAGCAATGTTTCTTTCGAAGATAAGTTGTTTCAGGAGCAAAAGGTCATATATATGACCCTTTCTTGCTGATAAACCTTTCATGCTATGTCATGTGGCATTTAACTTGATCAAAAATCTCATCTGATGGGCGTGAGAAGAGATGAAGGGGTGCCAACCAATTTGCGTAAGGTAGAGGACTCTTAGCACCATCTTTGAGAATTTTCCACCACATCTCTTCAGAACAAATCTGCTCCACGCCACCCAAAGGGCATGGACAAGGTCAAAAGCCATCCATAGGTGTGGAAGGGGAGAGAGAGAGTGCTGGAGGCCACATGGGTCAGAGACCCAAAGCAGAAGGATCTTAATCCTTATTCATGCCAAAACATAACTTGCACCCAAAAATTTGTTGCGCCCATTTTGGATAAGTCTCAGGCACTTGGGACTCTGACATGTGGGTGTGAGGATAGACCTGAGAGGTGCCACATGGGTCTTAATCCCATGTCAAAAGACTGTAGTCCTTTCTCCACACCAAAAATGAATTGGCGCCACATATTGTTGCACCTAATACTAGATAGAGTCCAATCGCTTGGGACTCAATCAAATGGACGTGAGTGAGGCTTGGAGGCACCAACATAAACAATAATCAAAAAAAAAAAAAAAAAAAATAACTAATCACATGGTCTTAATCCATTCAAAAGACTATAGTCTTTCTCCACACCAAAAATGAATTGCCACATATTGTTGCACCTAATACTAGATAGAGTCTCAATCGCTTGGGACTCAATCAAATGGACATGAGTGAGGCTTGGAGGCCCAACTTTGGCTGCCCCTCCATAACTTGATCTAATCCAATCATACTCAATTAGGTTAACCATATAAATAGATTTCAAACCAAATCTATTTTGATTTAAGAGTTAGGGTTAGACACATATGCTAGCATGCCAATTAGCAATCCAATTTGGATCCAATGATCCATGACTTATTCCAAATAGATCTTTAATCAAATTCATTACATGTATGACCCATTGGTTCTACATCTAGCTAGTAGCAGGTCTAAATGTATATTGACCTACTTTAATTGAAATCTTCCGATCAATTTAGGTCCAATTCATGTCAACCCAAGTTGATCAATTAGAACTCTTTCTAATTGATTCATGAATTAAACTCTTTAATTTATAAATACCTACAAGTCAAGATTGACATCGGAATATATCATGACCTCTCAGAAGGTAAAAATTTTGATAAAATATCAAATATATCCTTCAGTGGTAAGTTATTGTATAATTCAATCCTTTGATCATACCTCATCTCGAATATGCAATGAGTATGGAAACATATTAAACTCAAATACATATTCATATATTTTTCAATCTTCCGGTGAAGACTCGATTGATGAAACATTAAAAATATTTTTTAATTTTTATCTTACTTTAATCAAAGGCTTTCTGAGTCATCAATAGATAAGATCACATAGGATATTATCTCCTTTTACTAGAAGTAATCAATTTCTTGTTGATCTACTCATAACTTTCATGCATACTTCGTCATATCCAGAATATCCCATATATATCTTAGAAAGTCATACTAGGGTATGAACCAAAACATAAATTCATATACTAAGATACTCTGGTGGTTTCAGATCTAAGGATTATTTACACAACTCCTATTAAATAATCATCTTTTAATATGTAAGTAAGACTCCATAAGATGTTCTTTTGTAGATCAATTTAGTGAACTCATTCTCTAATGAGCACTCACATTCTAGTATTAGTATCTTCACAAAATGATTGTGAGATCAATCACCTTTTCTATTGAGCATATATAGGATATGCCAGCTTACTGGTATCATTGATCCCTGACTCAATGATCCAACGAGTAGAAATATTTTAGATTAAGATTTTAGGATTTTAGGTCTCATTGGCATGATCTCATCATGGTTTAAAATAATTATCTTAATTTATGAGATTCATCATAATTTTTAAATAAAATATAACAAATGATGAAACAAAAATATCTCATTTTATTCATAAATAAATAATGTCAAATAAATGAGCTGGAAGATATTACAATTAAGCAGCTAGTGATTGTAGAACATAAGGTAAAATCAAAATTTATCTTGGATTTTGTGAAAGAGACTTTCTGAAAGGCTTTAAAGCATAGATAATAGTAGCTCATTTAGGATTTTTTATCTTGAAAGCTGCTTGTCTGCACTTTTTGAAATAAAAACTAGCGATAACTTTTTTGCCAAAACACCACACTATCATTGCAAACAAACACGTAGTAAATAAAAATAAAAAATAAAGTACCCATTCTCAATAGATATAATATGGATACTCATAACTGATACACAATCTAAAAATCATGGACTAATTAAGGGACAATAGAAAAATAGTAATCAACTATGAGAAACATGGTAACAATGGAAACAAAAATATATAAAAAATATATAATGTAGAGAGAATGTGGGGCTTATTCTTACCATATCGATGAGTCGACAATGTAGATATGAAATTATACAACACAATCTCTTTTCCCTCAACCATCCCTTTGTTTACTTCACTGCCACACCTCAACTGTTCATGAGGCAATCTATTGTATTCTTCCTTTTCTACTCGTCGACTAATAAAACAAATCTAGGGTTCAAGTGGTATGTGAATAGAGGAATGGAATAAGAGTTGGGATAAGGATTTGAAGATCCGAACTTCTTCACTTTTTATTCTCGATTTTGATCGATGGATGAACCCTAAAATCTCCAAATCATTCAGGCTTCCCTCCAACCATATGCTGATGTGGCATATTCCCTCCCCACTTGTTGTATCTGCTACATCTTCGACCTATAAATGCTATCTAGTTGCCACATCATAAAAAAAATACTACCTGTGCAGTTTTGTTTGATTAGCAATGGAATATTGACGATAATGACCAAAACTGATTCGATTGAAACTTTTTAAAAGTTGGGGACTAAAATAATTTTACCTCCAGACCTTAGGGACCATTTTAGTAATTAAGTCTACAAATGCAATATATTTAGAGAAAGTTAGATAAAATAAATTGTAGTCCATTTGGCCCTAAATACTTTCCAATGAAAATCAATGGTGGACCTTTCAAAATGAAAATCCACATTATTAATCCTGATACGGGATGCATGAAGTGATTAGAATGAAAAAATCATGCATTTTTTAGATTTTTTACATATATTTAGTGACTCAAGATCTCATCCAAATAGGCTAGTTAGAAGAAATTATTTGGATTCTTTCTAGCAAACAACAATATGAAACTAAAACCTCATCAAGGTAGGCTTTCACATACCCTTCTTATTTAAGCCCTTGCATCCTCGCCAAGCAAAAAGTCTAATCCAATCACAGAATACTATTATTACCTATGGTCAACCTCAAAAGATCCATATTGTTGATATGATATAACGTACAACCAACAAGTACTATGACCAACTAGACCATGTCAAGAATTGAAGAAGCCAACAAATAAGGGTTAGGATATCATATCCTATAAACATGCGCCTAATACATTGAAAAGGGTGGCCTTTGAGATATTAACAAAATTTTTAAGAGAATTTATTTCACCAAGTGAAGGATTCTTCAATCCAATTTCTTTTATTTGCAAATGGATCTTCAAAGCATAACCTTGTCGAAATCACCCTTTCTTCCTTTTTGTACTGCGTTGGTTGTTGTGTCACCTAGTCCATATGAGTGATAATCTTGGTTTGCTCAAATACCATCTACAATGTTCTAGGATCTTACCCAAAAGGCTAAAAGGTATTAGTTAAGTTCTTGGATTTGTATAAGTACCCAAGTTATCTCAAGTGCACAATCAATGTAGGACTAAATACACGGCTGCATGAGTCCTCACATACACCTTCATCTAAACCCCGACATCATTACCAAGCTAATGATCCAAATCTAGTCAACTCCAATCACAAATACTATTATTAGTCCATGATCAACCCCAAAAGGACTGGTTGCAATGTCCCTTAGTCCATATAGACCATAATCTAAGTCATCTAATATCATTTATAATGATGTAGTATCTCACACAAAAAGGCTATGCAAAATATATTGGATTATTGGATATTTGTGAGCTTTGTAATAGGTTTTTCATCTCGTATAGCATGAGATCCTATGCTTGCATTATACACCCAACTATCATCATGGTTTATAATGCATCAATTGATTACATGATCACTCTGATTGAAGCTTAGAGTAGTATGAATATGTTTCAATCATATGGCTTAGCAATTATTTTTGGATGATGATGACCACTTGTAAACAATGTACCACCTTTTACTAAAAATGCATCTTAATTGATGCACCTTCTTCTGTAAATATTTTTTCACTAATGAAATTGGGTGGTTCTACCTCCCACTTCATCGAAAAAAAAAAAAAACAAGTATCATAATTATTATAATAAGATGAATGACCCATGAGCACTTAAACCATTCCAACAATGTCCCGTTGTTATGTAGGGAAGCACTTGAACTTTATGAGATTTGTCACTGTTAGAAAATAGGCTGATTCGCATACATAGATCGATACGGTTATAGTAACCATAGTGGAAGTAGATTTTAAAATTTTTAATTTGATCTAAACATGTAGATTTTCAACTTAATCAATCCTAGGATCATCTAACATGCATAAATAAATTAATAAATCATGTCGAAATCAAAATAGGAAGAAAAAATTATATCTGATCATTGTTTCTTCCTCTTTCCTCAGATCAGATCCTGTGGATGTCTGAGGTTGCTGTCAGAGCCACACAAGCATTCGGCCTCTGCTGGTATCCACACAGAGATGTTCGATCAGAACTTCAAAATCTTCAGGATGTTAAATCCTTTGCAGGCTTCATTCTTCGTTTGGATCAGGAACCTTTTCTTTATATTACTTGCAACAGTCTTGTACAAGATCTTAAGATTTAATCCTAACCATCAAAAAAAATCAAAAAAAATTTTTTTTTTTTTTTCTCTCTCTCTAAGGCCTCTCTCAAATCTCTATTGATGCGGAATAAGGGCATGGAAAGGAGAGAACAAGGATGAAATGGCATGGAGGAGGAAAGGGGTGGAAGGTTGTTAGCGCACAAAACACACGTGTTCTATTTTTCATGCCAAAATAAAACCCCTTTTATAATTTTTGTCGCACAAAATTTCCTTTCGTTCCATGCCAATATCTGAGAAGATCTAATTTGAATCAAATTCAAATCATTACTTATCAAGAAGAGTCCCAACAAACAAGGAGAAGTGCAAAGCACAAACATGGAGAAAACCATCACCCCTCCTCTTTTTGGTCGGCCAATTGGAGAGAGAAGCCTAGAAAACCTGACTTAAAGGGTCAAGGTCAATTTAGTTCAGATTAGATCCAAATTGAGTTCAAATTGAGCCCGAATCAAATCAAATTCGAAAGGCTGTCAAACTTGATCCAATTAGGATTGAAATCCCAATCTGATTTAGATAATTCAATCCAATTAGTATTAAATTAAATGAAGTCTAATTAAATTAAATTAAATTTGATTTAAACTAATTAAATTGGTTCATAATTTAATCAGTCCTAATTAAATTATAACATTTGCAATTAAGTCCCTGTGCTAACAATTAGCAGTTATAAATCTGTAACATTTACAAATTAGCAGTTTTTAAATTCAAACCATCAATTAAATTGATAATTCGAATTTAATCTAAGCCATTGATTGGATCAAACTTTTTGTGTGTGACTTCTTAGGTTCTATTCTGTCTGGTAGTGAGACATACCGTGATCTCTATTACAATATCATCGAAACTCTTTCGATGGATCAGAATAATTTCAGCTTAACTCAATAAGGATTGTTGATTAAAAATAATCTAGTGAATTCTCACAATCCACCAGTGATGTTTAGCAGTATATAGTGGCAATCCAATAGAATAAAAAAATCTGAACTCCTAGGTGCAGTAACCATATGATTCAGTCCTTCTATCGTGAGTCCTAACTAGATGGAGATTATGGAGAACTCGTCAAATTCATCGTCAGTCATATGTCAGATAGGCTCAACTCGAGTTTATCTGTGAATTTTGTAAAATTTTTTTTAGTATCCAAACTTGCTTCAATCAAAGACTTTCTGAACTCAGTCTTGCTAATCGCATAGGACTTCTCTTTTTCTATCAAGATCGATAGATTCTATCTAGGTATATCCTACTCTAACAGTGAACCTGAATCTACTGTAGCCAACATACACAGTAAAAAATGAATGGTTAAAGAATAAGAGAACGTACAGTCAAACTCAGTAGCCTCGCTGTGAATAACCGATGACATCGTAGGTCAAAGGATCACGCACCACTATAGCATCGAGAAGATCACTGACGAATGAGTAGATATCTATGTGTTTTTCGTATTGATTATGCTCAGTCAAGTTGTTCTCTATCAACCACCTGCATTGTCACCCTAATGTCACCACATCGCAGACTTAAGACTCATCTGCCTATGAGGGAGGTGATCCATGCACCGATCTTAATGGATTGATCATTATCCTCTATGACGATCTTATGATCAGGAGTATTTAGAAACTTACTACTAATAATGTATGTCTCAAATTTCAATACTTTGAGAATATATAAAATTATTTTTGTTAATTTTGAGGATAAATCATGGACACATAAATATGATTGAAAATAAAAATATCTTTTTATTAATAATAAAATTTTATAAGTACAAGAATAGGCTTTGAAATTACATAATGTGTCAGCCAACAATTGACTTCTAGGACACACATCTAATAAACTCCATTTGACCTAAAGCCAATTGGCCATATATCTGAATTTCATCTTCTAAGGTGAGCTTCGATCTTCTGCTAGCTAAGAGGCTTCGTCAGTGGATCTGTCATGTTCTGCATAGAGTCGATTTTTTGCACCTCAATGAATTTCTTCTCAAATAGTCGTGTATGATATAGAAGATCGCTCTATATGCTTGAACTTTTGATAAGACCTGAACTCTTAGCGAGTGCTATAGCATCATTATTATCACAGTGCAGTGCAATGGTATCAATGGCATCACATCCAGCTCCGAATGAATTCTTGAACCAGTAGGCTTCTTTAGCAGCTTCAGAGGTGGTAATGTATTCAGCTTCCATGGATGAATCAGCAATGATCGGTTGTTTGAAATTTTTTCAACTAACCGATCCACCATTATATAGAAAAATATATTTCGATGTAGATTTTCTATCATCGACATCAGACATAAAGTTTGAATCAGGGTATCTTTTCACTTTCAGCTCTAATCTTCCATCAAAGGTCAAGAAAAATTCTTAGTCCTTCTCAAGTACTAAAGATGTTCTTAACTGCAATTCAGTGATCCTCATCTGGATTCGATTGATATCTGCTTGTGACACTCATGACGAGTGCTATATCAGGTCGAATACACAGCATGGCATATAGAGGCTCCTATAGCTGAAGCATAAGGATCTTGCTCATGTATTAGATATCTTCAGGTGTGTTAGGACACATCTTCTTGAAAGATAAATGCTATGCCTAAGAGACAAAAGATCCCTCTTCAAGTTTTTCATGGTGAACCTTTCAACACTCCTCTATGTATATTTTTTGAAAAATCCTATCATTCTCTTAAATCTATCCTTATAGACCTTTATACTAAAAATATAGGAAGTTTCTCTTAGATTTTTTCAAAATTTCTTTGACAACCATACTTTGACCAAAGTTAGCATGAAAATATCATTTCCAATCAGGAGGATGTCATCTACATATAATACGAGGAATGTGACAGTGCTTATATTGATCTTTTTGTATACATAGGGTTCCTCATTTCTAATAAAATCAAACAATTTGATTACATCATTAAAGCAGGTGTTCCAACTCCAAGATATTTTTTAAGTCTATAAATTGATTTTTGCAACTTGCAAACTTTATGATCACTATCACTGAATATGAAAATCATAGGCTACTCCATATAGATATCTTCCTCAAGATATCTATTTAGGACGGCAGTTTTCATATTCATTTATCAGATTTTAAATTATAGTAAGCTGCAACAATAAGCAAAGTCCTGATGGATTTCAGTATGGTCACTGACAAAAAATTTTCTGATAGTCAATGCCTTCACATTAACTGTACCTTTTTCTACTAGCCTTGTCTTATAGGTCTCTACCTAACCATCCAATCTATTTTTTTTTTATAGGTCTATTTACACCCAATGGATACAGTATCCTCAGATGGATGTACTAAAGTCCAAATCTAGTTGGAATGTATGAGTTAATTTCTGACTTTCATTTTTATCTATTTTTTAGAGTCTACATCTAATATCGCTTCATCATAGGTCTTGGATCATTCCTAATATCCCTATCTTCCATAAGAAATGATTTTTCTAGATCCTTTATGAGAATACCTAAGTACCTTTCAGAGGATAGGAGATCTACTAGATCTACGAGGTGGAGGAGATACCACATCAATGGGCTCACTAATAGATTCAGATTTTTGAACTCGATGCTCTTAAGAAATCTTCTCTTCGAATTCAATCTTCTTCTGCTGTCTCTATCTTGGATAAATTCTTTTTTCAAGAAGATGGCATGACGGATCACCATCATATTATGATCCTTTAGAAGATAGAAATAGTATCCCATAGACTCCTTAAGATATCTATAAACGATCCTTATAATTTAGCTAAGCAACAGCAAGCAGACAAATTAGAGGCTAGTCACTTAGCTAAGTGACCTAGCCTCTAACTTATCCGTCTGTTGTCTCTTGACATGGGCCGGATATCTCAAATCTTGAAGTAACCAAGACTCAGCTTCTTATCATGCCATAACTCATATGGTGTAATAAGAATAGATTTAGAGAGAATCCTATTTAAAAGATGAATAGTATAAAGTAACGCATGTCCCTAAAGAAAAGTTGGAAGATTTATAAAGCTCATAATGGACTGGACCATATCCAATAAGATCCATTCCTCCTTTCGGATACCTTATTGAGCTAAGACGTCTCTAAAGGTATCCACTGTGAGACTATGTCGTTGTCTTAAGATAGATTTGAAATTTTTCACTAAGGTATTCACCTCCTCGATCTGATCGAAGAATCTTTATAGATTTATCAATTTATTTTTCTAATTCATATCTGAACTCTTTGAACTTTTCAAAAGTCTCAAACTTATGATGTATCAAATACATAAACACATACCGTGAGTAATTATTAGTAAAGATTATAAAGTAGATATAGCCACCCCTGGCTTGTACATCGAATGGACCGCACACGTTACTATGCATCAGACTAATATATCAGTGGTTCTTTCCTCTTGTCTTACAAAAGGTAGCTTAGTCATCTTGTCTTGAAGATAGGACTCACAAATTAGATAAGACTCGAAAGTCAATGGCTCAATAAGACTATCTTTCTCCAATTTGTTAAGTCTGTCCTCTCCAATATGGCCTAGCCTAAGATGCCATATATACTTTTGACTAATCCTATCTCTAAATTTTTTAGATCTTACGGCACTTACAATTTACTCGTTAACGTTAACACTCGCATCCATATGCAAATGATAAAGACCGTATATTAAATAGATACGTGCAATAATTTTATTTTCAACATAAATTGAATATAGGTCTTTATTAAAATAAATTGTAATTATCCTATGCTAATACAGAAACAAAAATCAAATTCTACTGGCTACAGGTACAAAATAATAATTTTTCAAAAATAAACTAATTCCTAATGGTAGCTTCAAGAATAGGTTTCGATGGCCACAATAATAATTCTTGTCCCATTGCGACTTTGAGAATGATCTCATCTTATCTTAGTCCTCTAGATCCTGCATAGAAGTACACAAAAAGCACTCAAATAGAATCTAAAATTTAACTAGAAGAAGAGGAAACCATTAGATTAGTTTTAATAATGAGCAATTCAGACATACCTTTAGAAGGTGCGTTCTTTTTCTTATTCTTCACTGTCGCTGAGTATGTAGGACAATTTTTTCAGTGGCCTTCGACATTGCAGTGGAAATATTTTTTCTTATCGCTGGCTTTCTTTGGAGCTTTCTTCTTCTTCCCACTCTCGATCTTTTGTTTCTTCGTAGGCTTTTTGTTCTTCTTTTTTCAAGTAGATTTTCTCTTGGAAGAAGCCTGCTTCACAATAGGAACCGTTCTCCTTGAACTTTTAAAGGTGCCCTCAGATGTCACTAACATATTCAATGACTTGGGCAAGGTGCTATCAATCTTATTCATATGGTAGTTCATGATGAACTGACCATACGAATCAGGAAGGGACTGCATGATCAAATCTAGCTGTAGTTTCTTATCCATATTCATTCCGAGTTTTTAAAGCTCTTCAATGTCTTTAATCATTGTCAGATAATGATCGCATACGGACTTTTCATCATGCATCTTCACTCTAAAAAGTCTCTGAGAGATTTCAAAGCGAGCCATGTAACTCTGCTCACCATACAGCTCTTGCAGGTGAGTCAGAATCTGTCTAGTAGTCCTCATATCTTCATGCTGATGATGAAGATCATTAGGCATGGACATAAGAATTAAGAATATAGCACCTAGCCATGTTATCTTCGTCCATTCACTTGTCAAGTATAGCTCGTTGATCAGGGGATGGTGAGCCGATAACACAAACATCTCTTGATCTAGAACATAGGTCGATTTCTCAGAACTGAGAATAATTCTCAAATTTCGAAGCTAGTTTTTGTTGTTTAATCCGATCAACCTATTTATGTCAAGGATTCGAGCTAGAGGGTTTGAACTCGACATGGTTAATTAACTGCAGAGAGATGTTTGTACTTATAAATATTTATTATAGGGATTTTAATAAATAAACAAGGCTCCTACTATTTCTATGAGTCTCCCATACTCCTTGAGTGGAGAAATAGAAATCTATACATGATCAATTTTTAATGGGTATTGCACTTCCACTGATCCATGTACACCTCACCTAACAGTTACTGGTGACGTATGAATTAATGAGTAGATAATATTTTATCCATTGCTTCACTAAGCAAGATGCAGCAGATTCAATCTCTAAGTCATGTGGCCTCACCTAATAGTTATTGACATATTTATTAGTTAAGTCAAATCCACTGTACACCAGTGGACGGAAAGCCATCATTGGGTTCAGTTATTGGGCCCAACCTTATCTCTACCCCAGAGCATTCAATGTCATAGAATGATTGTACCTTCTCGATATAACCGAACTACTGTGATCAATTGAGAATGATCAACATCAGAAAGGCACCCACATCTCTACAACAGTGGAAGACCCTTAAACCTAATATTTGATTGAGGAGATTTAGATTTAGGTCTCACTCTTAATTAGTCATAACGATTATAACTAAACTAGTGACTTGGGCTAGCTCGAGTCAACAAGTAACTTAATATAAAATATAATCTTTCAAAATGGTCAAGTTAAGATATGTGGGGTCCTCCTGTTGCTTTCTTTAGACATCAATAAATTGGTCAGGTCAGACAATAGAATCAATTAAATAACCACCATCTATGTACTTATCTTAAACATCAAATTGGTGAATTAAAATCGATCAGATTAGCTTACTGATCCGAGCTCGATCTACTGAGCCAAATTAAGTCTTAAGTTGATTGATAACATGTGACTGTTAATCGATCCAACCAAACTACAACTAACTAAGTTGGTCATGAGCATATTTGACCTAATCCTAATCAATATTTGATTCGATTTGATCAATCACTCAAACTAGGCCTAATTGAGCTACCCATACCCTTAATCCTATGTTTTATGCAATTGAAATTTGGATCTTAAATTCATAATTTAGATCTTTTAATTTCAAGCCTTAATTCTTAATTAAGTGTATTATGAACATTGGTTTAATTTAGATGTTAAATCAATTTTTAATCTAAGCTAATTTGGATTGCATCACATGTAATTTTTTTGTTGTCAATAGACTCGAGTCGACTTGCCCTGAAACTCAGATCGACTCGTTTGTGATAAATAGAAGCTGTAAGCCCACACCTACAGAATTGAGTCAACTCATATGCAAATAAGCTGACTCATCAGGATCTCGAATCGACTCCAATAAAGATGAGTCAACTCGCCAAGGACTCGAGTCGATTCGAACTGAATCCAAGTCGACTCGGCAGGCAAGCCAGCCATAATTTTAGGATTTATGCAAATTAGATCCTAGGATTTCAGATCTAAAATTTTGCAAAAATTAAATTTTAGATCATGTGTCAACAAATTACATACCACATATATAATTTTACAATCTAAAATTAATAAAAAATACATATATCTAATTTACATGTAAATAAAAAACTAGATCTAAAACGTGTATCACATACATTTAGGATTTTTCGTTCACAGTTCTTCTTCATGGAAGATCATCACAAGCGGCACCCCTACATGATATAAGAGAACCCATTGATTGGGCAAGTGAGGGGCTTTAACCTCTACTTCCTCTTATGATGGAACGGCCATGGTGATGCATCCAATCCAAGTATTAGGCTAATAGGAATTTAATCTAATATATCTAATATGTAATCTATTAAATTCAGATCAGATATTTTTTTACATATCAGATATATTAACTATAAATCAAATTATATGAATACTATTTCAGATATAAAATTTATTTAAAACATGCTAGAATGATATGGCTCTAATATCACTATTAGAAAACAGACTGATTCGCATGTGTAGATCGATACGGTTACAGTAACCATAATGAAAGAAGATTTTAAAATTTTTAATCTGATCTAAATATGCAGATTCTCAATCTTAATGAACTCTAGGATCATCTAACATGCATAAATAAATTAATAAATCAGATCTGAAATCAAAACAGAAAAAAAAAATTATACCTGATCGTTTTTCCCTCCTTTCTCGGATCGGATCCTGCGGATATCTGAGGTTGCTGCTGAAGCCGCGCAAGCATCGGATCTCTACTAGTATCCACATGAAGATGTTTCGATCAAAATTCTAAAATCTTTGGGGTGTTAGTCCCCTTGCAGGCTTCGTTCTTCGATTTGGATCAGGATCTTTTTCCTTATATTACTTAAAGCAGCCCTATATAGGATCCTAGGGATTGATCCTAACCATCAAAAAAATTAAAAAATTTTTCTTGATTTTCTTTCTTTGTCTCTAAGGCCTCTCTCAGATCTTTATCTGATATAGAATAGGGGTGTGGAAAGGAGAAAACAATGATGAGATGGCGTGGAGGAAGAAAGGGGCGAAAGGTTGGTAGCGCACAAAACACATGCGTTCTATTTTTCACGCCAAAAGAAAATCCCTTTTATAATTTTTGTCACACAAAATTTTCTTTCTTTCTATGCCAACATCTGATTAGATATTGATTTGAATCAAATTCAAATCATTCCTTATTAAAGAGTCCTAACAAATAAGAGGAGGTGAAACTTGCATCTCCTCTTATTTTACGCACATGCTAAGAGAAGAATGCGAGAAAACCATCACCCCTCCTCTTTCTAATTGGCCAATTGGAGAGAGAAGCCCAAAGAACCTAGGCTCAAAGGATCAAAGTCAATTTGGTTCAAATTGGATCCAAATTAAGTTCAAATTGAGTTTGAATCGAATTCAAAAGACTATCAAATTTGATCTAATCAGGATTGAAACTCAAATCTGATTTGGATAACTGAATCTAATTAGCATTAAATTAAATCAAATCAAATTAAATTAAATTAAATTAAAATTAATTAAAATTTGATCCATAATTTAATTAGTTTTGATTAAATTATAATATTTATAATTAAATTTCTGTGCTAATAATTAGCGGTTACTAAATCTATAACACTTACAAATTAGCAGTTTTCAAATTTAAATCATCAATTAAATTGATAATTTGAATTTGATTCAAATCATTGATCGAGTCAAACTCTTTTTGTGTGTGATCCCTCAGGTTCTATTCTATCTGGTAGTGAGACATACTGTGATCTCTATCATAGTATCATCAAAACTTGTTTCGACGGATCAGAATAATTCCAGCTCAATCTAATAAGGATCGTTAATCCAAAAATAATTCTAGTAAGTTCTTACAATCTATCAATGACATCTAACACTATGTAGTGACAACTTAGTAGAATAAAAAAATTTGAACAATTAGGTGCAGTTACTGTGTGATTCAGTTCTTCTATCATGAATCCTGACTAGATGGAGATCATGAAAAATTTGTCAAATCCTATCATCAATCACATACCAGATTGGGTCAACTCGAGTTTATCTATGAATTTCGTACAAATTATTTTTCAGTATTCATATTTGCTTCGATCGAAGACTTTCTGAACTCTGTCTTGCTAATTGCATAGGACTTCTCATTTTCTATCAAGATCGTTAAATTTTATCTAGATGCATCTTACTTTAACAGCGAATTTGAATCTACTATAGCCAATATACAAAGTAAGAATCTGGATAGCTAGGGATCAAGAGAACATACGGTCAAACTCAGTAGCCTCGCTGCGAATAGCTGATGACATTGCAGGCCAAAGAATCACTTACACCACTACAGTATCGAGAAGACTGTTAGAAAATATGTCCTAAAACTAATCATATGACGATTAAGTTCCTTCTGTATATGAATTATTGATTGATAAATAAAAATTATTCTGGCATTATTCATCATAAAGTTGTATCTTCCTTGTAGAACTCTTGTGTTATAATGAAGTCCTTAGAACTATGTTAGTGAATGATAAAGAGAGGATTTATTGTATAATTCTTAAATATGTTCGTGATCAAATGGTGCGTCATTGCAGGATGATGATGTTTATCAAGTAGAGGTCGGTGTATGTCATTAGGATTGGTTATCCTCTTAATCAAGGAGTGTGGTGATACTGGTATGATATACAATAAGATATTGGAGTACATCATCACTGAACAGGTGACTCACCTACTGAGCATTCTGCTGTCAAGAGCTATTTGCGAAGTATATGTGCATAAATGTCCTTCAGACCTGAGATCACCATAGTGACTTGCAAGCAATTCACTGTACTTTGATGTCAAACTATCTGAATTTCTAATGCAATGACAGAAGGCTACTGGGTACATCCAAATACTTATAAAATCTATGTATGGATCAAGATGGAATTGACCCCTCTGAATTATAGGAGCTGATGTATCACTGTATTTTAATTTAGTAAAATCTTGAACAGGATAATCCATGAGATGGATTTGAAAGATTAAAATATAATGTGGATAAAACACTCCGGATTGACAGTTAACTTGAGATCATCCTGAAGCATTTAGGGTCAAAGGAATGAATTATACAATAACTATATGCATAGGTTCTACAATATTCCTGTATGATAATTTGATCTATTCAGATGTCAGAAATCATTACTAGATGGTAGCTTCGATTAGTACATAAATCGGTTCCTGTGCTACCGTCTTAGTGTTTGAACCTATGGAGTCACGCACACAAGTCAGACAATGTAGGAAAGTATTGGCCTTTGTTTATATATCCAATTTGAAAGTACTTGACTTAATTAAATATATAGAATAACTTGATTGAGAATTAAATTATAGGTCAAATGGGATTGAAGAGTTGACTATGTCTAGCTAGCACTACATATGAAGTTCAAGTTCAATCCCGAAGATGAACAGTTCTTGATCTATGATCCAGAAAATCTATAAGAGATTGGATTTAAGTATTAATTAATTTTAGATTAGATCTAAATTAATTAGACTTAATTGGGTTCAAAATTTTAAGTTAGATTTAGTCCTAAAGTCTTAAATAGTTTAGAATTGACAGTCTTTCGAAATTATTTTGAATCAGCTTCGAATTAGATTCGATTTGAATCAATTTTGGATGAGATCTTTGGAGTCCTATTTCTACTAGGACTCTCTCACTCCTTGGCTGACCAGCACCTTGTAAGGTGCTGGTTGTGGGCCATCCCACATGGGTGTGGGTGTGGGTGCAAAGTAGGCACCATATAAGACGCCAATCCTTTCTTATGTAGGAGTCCTTCTTTGATAAGTAGTAGACTGATTCAAAGCTTGTTTGAATTAAGAGTCCTATACTTATTGGGTCATGAGATTCATCTATAAATAGAGAGAGTTTCTACCTATGGATGCATAAGAGAGAGCATAGAAATCAGATTGAGAGAAAGAGAGAGAGGCGTGAGAGCTTGTAGGCATCCCATCCTTGGCGTGTTGCCCCACCTTGCCACCCCCTTTTCCTTTTTGGCATGGGCCCTCCTTTGGGTGTCCCCTTGCTGGTATGAGGCATCACACCTGATGTCTCTCTTCTCTTCCTTAGCGGCCTTGCAAAGGTGTATCAATTCAGAGATTCATCAAACTTTTCTGCGTTGCCTGATGTGCGTGTGAAGTAGAGGGCATGCAGTTCTAGGCCTACACGAAGGTTGAATCTAGATTCTGAAAATTTGATCCATATTCTACTACAATCTAGATAAAGATTTGATCTTTATTTAGTAGAATATATAGAAAAATTTTTAGATGTAATCCTGGTTATCCATGAGAAATAGGTTTTTTTTCTTCAATTGGTATCAAAGTCAGATTTTGATACATGGATGCATAACTGAATTTTTTTGTATTATTTACATAATATATGTAATTAAAATTTTATATTAGATATTAAATCTAATTTGTATCTATCTAAATAAAATTTGTGGTCTGATTTTGATTGAATTATAAGAACCTAATCAATGGTTGGTTAAGGTTTGTTATAAGTTTGTTATAATAATTTTTATTGTTGCTAAATTTTATTGGAATAACAATCTGATTTAAAATTTATTTTAATAAAATTTTAATATTATTATTTTGGTTATGAAGTCAGACTTATTTTAGATCTGAATTGAATCTATTTTTGACAGATCTTCAGATCTGATTTCTAACAAAATTCTGCACTATATCAAAATAGATTTAATCAGAAATTTAGTCCTTATGCGTTCATGTTTGCATCTAATTAATTTTTTATATGATACTAGATCTAAAATTGATATTTTATAATCAGTATAAGATGTGTTTCAGATCTGATATAATATATATGAAGCATCAAATTTAATTAGATTAGATGAAGAACATGATTGATAAGATCAAGGATATATTCATGACAAATTATTTTATCAAAATTGCATATTGATGTGATTACATATGAAATTAGATTTTAAAACTTAGTAACCTAATATTCAGATTGATGAGATCACCAGACTATCTGGTCATAAGAGATCGAAGAGATTAATCTCCCCATTCGATGGATTCTCTTATGATGTGTAGGGGTGTCATTGTGATCTAATTTTATGAAAAAAAAATGAATAGATTTTATAAATTATTTTAATTATAAATATATTTGAATTGATCTAAAATAATTTATGATTATTATAATAAGATAAAATCAGATATAAAATTATTTTAGAATCTAAATAGTATGTTACATTAGATATAATTAGTATTGATCTAAAAGTTATGATAATGCATGAGATGTATGTCTGAAGTTTAGATCAAACCTATGCATGTTTATTTGTTAAATATATTATAAAAATTTATTTTCATCCATTAAAATATATGGTATGCTTCATCTGAAACTCTAGTAGAATAGTTCTACAAACTGAAACACATGTTTCACACATTTAATTTTGAATTAAATTTAAACGATCTAGATTTGGGAATTGAAGATTATTAAGACACCACATAAATGATGGGTTATGGATTAGCTTGAATTAGATCTTTCTAATGGGTTAGACCTAGAGTAAGAAATAAATATAGAATAAATAGAGAATTGATTAAATCTAATCAAGTGTTGAACTAGATTAGGTCAAAAATCTCTAGATCGACCTCAATAGTTGAAGTTTGATCAAGTCCATATTTTTGACCTTAATAAAAAGACCATGATCATGACTCTATAATTGAGTCCAAATCTTCTAGTGGACCAAATCAAAACTAATTAACCAATTGTATCTAAAGTAAGTCTGATAGATTTGATCAAGTGTTTTTAATTGAGAGCTATCATCTAGATGCGTCTAAGATGAGTTAATGGCACATCCCTCTCACTGATCTCACTTACCTGACCAATATGGTGGATTATATTTTGATTAGATTACTAGTCGATTCAAGCAGATCCATGCCATCAAGTTTAATCAGTATGACTGATTTAGGTATCTTTAGACCAGCTTGTGTCCAATCCGCTATATGACTTGGTGAAGTCAGTGGGAGAATTTATGACTTGCTAGTCAACATCTTCTCTTATTTCAAATTAGTATAAATAAATTTTTTAAATTATTAGTCCATAAAATGATATAGTTATGGAGATAACTTGTTCATAGCTTCCATTAAGGTGCATAATAATGAGTCCAATATTTCAAATAGGCATTGGAGGTGCCACACGTCTGGTGTCTATTATGTATTGGAATTATCATCCATTATATGACCATCTTATTGTACCTTCAGATCAATGCTCAAGTTGGTTGAGCCACACTCGGATTGGACATCCGTTTGTTGGATACACTTGGTGTCATCATATTAATGGTTGGACCTAATCAGAATTTTCAGTGGAGGTACCACACGCTTGCTGAGAGGATATCTAGGACAAAACCTAATTGCTAAAAGTTGTTTGAGAAATAATTTGTTATAAACCTACCCATGGATGCACTAGGTTGGTCGAGCCACACTCGATCCGAATGCAGTCTATGTGGATTCTAGTATGACTAAGAAATTAAATAATTTCTCAAGTTGGAGGTACAGGCTACCAATTCATACAAAATAGTAGGAAAACTTTTATATTAAAATCTATGTCTTTAGGATTACAAGTAATTCATATACTAATAGGCTTTTATTTTTTCTTTCACTATGGCCAACCACTATCCCTCCGTTCATTGTTGGACAGCGACAAGCTCATCGGATCCAACTTCGATAACTGGTATTGAAATTGAAGATCATCTTGGAGCACGAGAGGATTCTATATGTCCTTACGGATGAGGCACCTGAAGAACCTACTGTCTAACACTATGCTCTGCTGTGAGAGACACTTACGTAAAGTGGCTTAATGACCGCACGACTGTGCGTTGTGTGATGAGGACAGTGATGAATGATGAACTTAGCTATAAGTTCAAGGATGCACAGCCAAGGGATCATTCAAATGTTGAATGAGTCCTTTGGCACCCCTAAGAATGTGGAGAGACACAAAACCTCCTGTGCGGTGTTCAATGCCTATATACGAGAGGGGGCTTCAGTCACCGATCATGTGTTGTACATAATTGAGCAGATTGAACGCCTGAGTAAATTGGCTTTCCATTGCATGAACAGTTAGGCAAGAATGCTATTCTCAACTCGCTATCAAAATCCTACCTATCTTTCCTCAGTTATTACAGAATGACGAAGCCTGCAGTGAACTATCATGATTTGTTAAGATTGCTAAGACTTTTAAAAAGGTCACCACTTAGAAGGAGTAGGTGCATATTGTGGAGGTTCATCTATAGGTCATCAATCTTTAGGAGAAAAAAAAAAAGGTACAAAAAACTCATGCCGTCGATCCTAAGCAGAGCAAAACGTGAAAGTCAATAAGAGCCAAAAAATGCTTCTTTGTAAGAAGTGGGTCATTGAAAAAGAAATTATTCTGTTTACATAGCCACCCTTGATCCGAACAGACCTAAGAAAAGAGAAAGAAGTAAACGGTTGCTTTACAAGGTACTTATATGATAACTTTTGTAATTTCTCTATTTGTGATACTACTATCTGGGTATTGATACCAAAAGTCCAATTAATATTTGTAATTCATTGTAGGGACTGCAGATAAGTGAAAGTTTGAAAGGGTAAGCGGTTCCTGAACATTGAGATGGAAGCCTTGTTCCAGTCCTGACTTTAGAACTTTACAGCTTATCTTCGAGTCCAGTAGTGTCATATTAGATGATTGTTTTATTGTCCTTCTTTTTTGATTAATGTCATCTCTGTAGATCTTTTGGCCAACTTGGTTATAAGTTTATAATAAAGGATGATTTTTGTGATATCATTATGAATGATACTATAATTATACGAAGACAATTAAGAATAGCATATACACAATATCATGGCTATTGTGTATTGTATATATCTAGTAAACATCCTAAATTAGATAATGTCAGTGAACTCTACCTTTGACATTGTAGGCTGGTCATGTGAACAAAAATAAGATCGACAGGTTAATCAAGGAGTGTATCTTTGAAATAAATGATTGTGAATCATTACATACCTGTGAATCCTATCTACTTGATAAGATGACTAAGTCACTTTTAAAAAAAAGGTGAAAGAGCCAACGATGTCTTAGATCTAATACATACTGATGTATGCAGATCGATAAATATAAGTGCCAAAGGAGGATACTACTACATTATATTTATAGATAATCTATCGAGGTATGGGTATATCTATCTTATGAAGCATAAAAAAAATATTTGAAATATTCAAATGATTTGTACTGAAGTAGAAAAATAGACTAAAAAGAGTATTGAGATCCTTCGATCAGACCGAGAGGTGAATACCTCACCAGTGACTTCTTGATATATCTAGAAGAGAATGAGATTCTCTCACAGTGGACCCCTCCTAAATCACCACAACATAATGAGATGTCAGAAAGGATGAATCGAACATTGTTAGACATGATCTGATCCATGATGGACTTTGTGAGTCTATTAATCTCTTTTTGGAGATATGCTCTAGAAATTGCCTGCTATATTCTGAATAAGGTACTAAACAAATCTGTCGATAAAACTCCATATGAGATATGGACTGGACGTAACTGGTACTCTCACACTTAGGATTGGAGGTGTCCAGCTTATGTCAAGCATTTAAAGATGATAAGCTTGGACCTAAATCGATAAATGCTTATTCATATAATACCCAAAAAATTAAAGGGTACTACTTTTACCTCGCTGTAGAGCAAAAAGTATTTGTCAGCAATAGGACAGTCTTTTTGAAAAAAAAAATTCTTAAAGAAGGAGCTAATGCCTATAAAATTGAACTTGGTGAAGTTCAAGAGGTGAAAGCACTAACACAACATAATTGGATTTGATTGGAGAATCAAATTCAGAGCCAATAGAGGTGCATTAAGGAGATCCGATAAAGTACCACGTCAGTCAAATAGATACTACGATTTCTTGATCTAAGACGATGACTCCATCAAACTTGATGAGAACGATGAGGATCCGATCACCTATATGGAAGCTATGAAAGGTCTGACTCCAAAAATGGCTTGAGCCATGAAGTCTGAGATGGGTCTATGGAGATCAATGATGTATGGATACTAGTTGATCTGTTCGAAGGGATAAAACTCATAGGGTGAATAGATTTTCAAGAGATAAAGAGGAGCGATGGAAAATAGAGACCTATAAAGCCCGTTTAGTTGCAAGGGTTACTGTCAGTGTTATGGTATTGACTATGACGAGACATTCTCTCTTGTGCAATACTCAAGTCCATCCAGATTATCTTGCTATAGCTGCACACTTAGATTATGAGATATGGCAAATGGATGTCAAAACTATTTTCTTAATGGAGAGCTGGAAGAAGAGGTATATGTGATATAGCCTAAAGGTTCGCATCTACAACGAGTCAAAGTGTGTAAGCTAAATAGGTCTATTTATGGATATAAGCAGGCATCTAAGAGTTGAAACATGCATTTTGATAAGGTGATCAAAATGTATGGCTTCGTTAGAAATGGAGAAGAGCCTTGCGTCTATAAATAGACTATCGATTCTGTAGTCATCTTTCTTGTACTGTATGTAGATGACATACTATTAGTAAGAAATGACATCCCGACTTTGCAGAGTGTGAAGCTGTGGTTATCATCACAGTTATTCATGAAGAACTTGAAAAAAGATCTTACATCCTAGGGATGAAGATCTATATGGATAGATCTAGAAGGTTGCTTGGATTATCACAATCCACGTACATTGATACCATATTGAAGCGGTTCAACATGAAAAATTTCAAATAAGGCTATCTTTCGATAAGTCATGAAATTATTCTCTCCAAGAAGGATTGTTCGACAACCCTGAGGAGAGAGAGCATATGAGTAGAATATCATATGCTTCGACAGTGGGATCTATTATGTATGCCATGATGTATATGAGACTGAATGTGCCTATTCACTAAGGTAGTGAGTAGATACCAGTCTGATTCGGATGAAAACATTGGAAGGTTGTGAAGGCAATCTTTAATAGGTATTTGAGAAATACTAAAGACAATGGCTTATCTATGGAGACACTGATCTGAAACTTGTAGATATACTGATTCTTATTTTCAATTAGATTTGATGATAGCAAAAGCATGTCGACTACGTATTTACTTAAATGAAGAGCTGTTTGCTGAAAGAGTTTCAAGCAATATACTATAGTCAATTCTATACCAAAGCGGAATACAATGCTGCATCGGATGCTGTAAAGGAGACAGTGTGGTTGTAAAAATTTATTATCGACTGAGAGTTACACCTTCTATTGATGGTCCTATCCTGTTGCATTATGCAGCTCTGGTGCCATAGCTCAGACGAAAGAACCAAAGTCATACCAGCGCACCAAGCATATTCTACGCCACTATCATCTAGCTGAGAGATTGTGAACCAAGGTGACATCGAGCTTCAAAAGATCGATGGAAAGAAGAACCTACTGATCTCTTCACTAAAGCTCTCGGGATCAAAGAGATGATGATTTCAATGAAAGATGGGTATAAGATACTGTCCGATTGCTTTAGTCCAAGTGGGAGTTGTTAAAAATATGTCCTAAAATCAATCATATGATGATTGAGTTCCTTCTATATATAAATTATTGATTGATAAATAAAATTATTTTGACATTATTCATCACAAAGTTGTATTTTTTTTATAGAACTCTTGTGTTGTGATGAAGTCCTTAGAACTATTTAGTGAACGATAAAGAGAGGATTTATTATATAGTTTTTAAAATATTCATGATCAAATGATACATCATTACAGGATGATGAGTTTATCGAGTGAAGTCATTTGTGCCATATGGGTTGGTTGTCCTCTTAACCAAAGAGTTGTGATACTAGTATGCATACAGATGAGATGTAGGAGTACATTATACTGAATCGTGATTCACCTACTGAGCATTCTGCTGTCAAGAGCTACTTATGAAGCATATAGACATAAGTGTCCCTCAGACCTGAGATCACCATAGTGACTTGCAAGCAACTCACTATGCTTTGGTATGGACTATCTGAATTTTTAATGTAGTGATAGAAGGTTATTAGGTACAGTCAAATACTTACGAAGTCTGTGTGTAGATCAAGATGGGATTGATCCCTCCAGATTATAAAAGCTGATGTATCACTGTATTTTAATTTAGTAAAATTTGGTTAGGATAATCCATAAGATGGATCTGAAAGGTTGAAATATAATATGGATGAAAAACTCCGGTTGACAGTTAATCCGAGATCATCCTAGAGCATTTAGATCAAAAGAATGAATTATGCGGTAACCATATGCATAGATTCTGAAATATTTTTTTTGATAATTCGATCTATCTGGATATTGAAACCATTGCTAGATGGTAGCTTCGATTAGTATAGAAATTAATTTTCGTACTATCAGCTTAGTGTTTGAACCTATAAAGTCATGCACACAAGTCAGACAATATAGAAAGTATTGGGCTATATTTATATGTTCAATTTAGAAGTACTTGACTTAATTGAACATATAGACTAACTGATTAAGAATTAAGTTATGGGTCAAACAGATTGAAGATTGACTATGTCTAGCTAGCACTATACATGAGATTCAGTTCAATCTCGGAGATGAATAGTTCTTGATCTATGATCCAAGAAGTCTATAAGAGATTAGATTTAAATGCTAATTAATTTTAGATTAGATCTGAATTAATTAGACTTAATTGGATTTCAAATTTTAAGTTAGATTGGTCCTAAAGTCTTAAATAGTTTAGGATTGATAGTCTTTCAAAATTATTTCGAATCAGCTTTGAATTGGATTTGATTTGAACCAATTTTGGATGAAATTCTTAGAGTCCTATTTTCATTGAGACTCGCTCACTCTTTGGTGACCAGCATCTGGTATGGTGCTGGTTGTGGACTGTCTCACATGGGTGTGGACGTGGGTGCAAAGTAGGCGCCATATAAGGCACCAATCCTTTCTCATATAGAAGTCCTTCTTTAATAAGTAGTAGACTGATTCAAAGCTTATTTGAATTAAGAGTCCTATCTTTATTTGGTCATAAAATTCATCTATAAATAGAGAGAGTCTCTACCTATGGATGCATAAGAGAGCATAGAAATCAGATTAAAGAAAGAGAGAAGAGAGAGAGAGGCATGAGAGCTTGTGGGCATCCCATCCTTGGCGTGTTGCTCCATCTTGCCACCCCCTTCTTCTCTTTGGTGTGGGCCTCTTTTGGGCATCCCCTTGTTGGTGTGAGGTGTCACACCTGGTGTCCCTCTTTCCTCCCTTGGTGGTCTTGCGAAGATGCATCAATCCAGAGATTCATCTCACTTTTCTGTGTTGTCTGGTGTGTGTGAAATAAGGGTTTGCAGTTTCAGACCTGCGCGAAAGTTGAATCCAGATTTTAAAGATTTGATCTTTATTCCGCTGTAATCCATATAAAATTTGATCTTTATTTAATTGAATATAAAAAAAAAATTTAGATGCAATCCTGGTTATCTAAGAAAAATAGGTTTCTTTCTCTTTAAAGATCACTGATGAGTAAATATCTACATGATTTCTCATATTGATCACGTTCAATGTAAGTTATTCTCTAACAACTGCCTACACTCTCATCTCAATATCATCATACCCTGATTGTGACTCGTTTGTCCATAAGAAGGTGATCCATGCATCAATCTTAAATAGATTGATCACTATCCTCCGTAACGATCTTACGATCGAAAGAATTTAAAAACTAACCATTAATAATGTGTGTCTCAAATTCTCAACATCTTGAGAATATACAAAATTATCTTTATTAATTTTTAGATAAATCATGGACATATAAATATGATTGAAAATAAAAATATTATTTTATTAATAATAAAATTTTATCAGTATATGAATAGATCCTGAAATTACATAATGTCTCAGCCAACAATTGGCTTCTAGGCACATATCTAACAGTCACATATCTAACATGAGATCATATGCTTGTATTACACATCCAACTATCATCATAGTCTGTAATGCATCAGTTGATTGCATGATTACTCTGACTAAAGCTTAGAGTTACATAAATTTGTTTCAATCACATGGCTTGGCAATTATTTTCTGGCGGTGATGACCACTTGTAAATAATGTGTGAGCATCTTAATGAAACAAAATCCATGTTTTTGTTTCATTTAACATTTAAGTTCTAATTGACCATAAGCATAATAATTAAGCCTAACAAGATGAGTGACCCATGAGCACTTGAACCATGGGTAGCACTAATTGAAGGATGTCTCATTTTTTGTAATTCTCTTGTTATTATATAGGTTTTCCTTATATCTCTTAATAGTTTTCTACTATTATAATCTCTTGTATGAGTCTCTTTAAAGGGTGCTAAAGCTAGTTAAGCAATACACTCTCTTGTAAATTCCATATAATCTATTCAATATGGTGGATCTAATTTTTGGGTGAATCATACTAAACCTTGGTGTATTGTGCATGCTATATTCTCTATTATTTTTTATAATGGTATTGTATCAATTAGTATCAAAATTTAGGGTACAGACAAAGATATTGTAGATTCACGACTCGGTCTATGAGGCTTCAAGTACTTCTCGTATTAAGCCATCCCTCAACTTACTTAGTCTACCTCCTCTAGATGGAATTTGAGGGTGTCAAGGTTTCGGCCTTGGGGTTATTATCTCAATTCATCAATTTCATGCATTTGGCTCGAAATCCTTCCATTATTTTTTTGTCATTGTGCTGCCACATGGCTGGTTATGCATTTGTTCTTAGGATATCATCAGGAGTTAGGATATGGTGTAAACAGCTACATTATATTGAGGGGGCATGTTTTGCTGTTGATGGTTAATTTATCCTTGTCCAATAGCTACAGCTTATCTCTTTTTATCATTTTTAAATCAAGTTTTAATGTGGTGTTACTTTTCTAATTGGATGGTGATTGTTGCATTAATTTGATGCTTCTAAAGATTCATATGATAATTGCTACCTTCATCTGCATTTACCCGTATTGTTACAAGTGAAGTATCTATTTTCTTCACAAAAATCTGGTTATTTGATTGGATCATCAAGAGAACCACACCAAATCTTGGGTGAAGTACTCATGCTTTTAGGCAAGGTGTTGATTAAGCAAGACTAGAAAAATAAAGTGACAAAAAGTAATTGTCAGTTGGATCTAGGAGGAAACTAGAGAAAGTCAAGATGTTAAAGAGACTATTTTTCTTCCAAACAAACATTTTTGCTAGAAAATACAGTCAAATCATTGGTTCCATAGGTCACATCTGAGAGGCCATGGCAGGTGGTGATAGAGATTTTTCCCCACATATCACATCTGAGAGGCCATGGCTAGTGGTGATAGAGATTTTTCCAAATAGATGTTCTAAACCCTAATCTCTTGGAAAGAAAATTTTTTTTTCTTGGGATATTGTAGGAAAATCAAAGAAATGGACTAAACAATTGAAAATTGGAAGATGGGATCTAACATACAAAAGTCAAAAGGTTTTTGAATTAGTACTTGAGAATCTATAGATTATAGAATCCTAAAATGCTCTAATTCTTCTCATCTTTTGTGGGTAAGAGCATTAAGGGAGGTAGGATCTTGGTTCATCCTATCATTAATATTGTAAAAGGTTGAAGGAGGTGAAGGGAGCATGAACTACTGGAGGTA
The DNA here is from genome assembly GCF_000442705.2 of Elaeis guineensis. NCBI lineage: Eukaryota > Viridiplantae > Streptophyta > Magnoliopsida > Arecales > Arecaceae > Elaeis > Elaeis guineensis. Next base: position 113,860,195 of record NC_026000.2, on the reverse strand, counting down.
GAGATGGAAGATGGACCTTTTGATCTCTTTAAAAAGGTTTTAATATCATGTCCTAAAATGATTTTAATTGATTGCGATGCATTGAGAAGTGGTTTGCTCCGAATGGTTAGCTACCTTATTAAGCCACATAGACCATCCTAAAAGAAAAAAAAGATGCATATTAAGGAGGGTATGGTGGAAATGTAGGAATTCCAAAAGACATGAGCACTTCGAATTTCCGAACATCATTCCTATTAAAGCAGTTGTGATGTTATGACACACCCTATTATCCAATTGATTGATGGTTAATAGAATGTGGAGGGTATTTTTTTATGCCATATCTAGACATCCAAGGGTTGTTGCAGATGTAGCCACCCTGAAGTAGAATTAGAAGTAACTATCACAAGAGACCAAGCCTCGATGTCATTGTGATCATCCTGATGGCAAAGATGGGCAAGTATTATATATATAAATTGGTCTCAATGATATCTTCACAAATAAGATTATGCTACAAGACAATTAAGGAAAGATAGCCAACATAATGAAAAGGTAATCTAAAGAAAGTTTTATGCTAAGACGAATAGAAGATGAGTATCAGCCTAACAGTTAGTGCTAAATGGCCATCCTAATGACCATGCGGTAGTAGGAAGTCAACCAATGTCAGTTACCAAAATTGCTAGGAGTGGAGACTAAACATGGATGACAATTGTCAAAGTAGGCAGTTACTATGTTTTAATACAACTAATGGAATTGTACTCCATGAGGATCTTCGATCCTTCAATAATCAATCCAATAAATTTTATGTTATCTTAGTTCATTGTTGTTTCTACCTTAGGAATAGGAGTAACCTAACTTTTTATACTATGGCTTAATGGTACATCCTTATCATTGTCCAATGTTACATTCCTCTATGTAGCCCAGCTCTACACTCTTTATCTATCTTCTTTAAATGGTAGTGTGATGATGGCGAAGGCCTTTGATGGTCAAGACACATGGATCATGTTGCTTTCTATCCTTCCTTCGATTATTTTCTAGCTAATTCGATGCTTGTGGCATGCCTGCTCACACAACTCCTTCCTATTTAATTTGTCACCACTGCTCTCTGTGACATCTGGATGGAACTTTGTTAGCAAGCCGTGCAATATTTTTGGATAGGATGGAAAGAGTGCCAACACTATACTATACCGGCATGTGGACATTATAAGGGGAGAGGAAGCACCATTGTATGATTCCTGTATTATGAAAAAAAACTCAATAAGGGCAAAAATCATCAGAGGTGCAATTATTTAAAAAATCAAATGCCAACAGTTTGATTCGGATACTCAAATGACTAGTATATCCCATCATCCTATTTGATTGATGGTTGATAGGATACAGAAGATATTGTTTACATGACATTCTTGTTCAAACCAACATATAAGAGACACATGTCTAATTAGCCATATGATTTGGTGAGAACTGATGTAATGAATCTTAGGAGGATATCTCAAGAGCTAAGATTGAATGGGCACTATAGGGAAGTTGATTGACAAATCACATTCGAGGCCAAATATATAGGAATGATCGAGAGGGCACTAATATAAAGTAGACTGATTGAAGATACATCAGCTAACTAAATATGACTATCAGTCTAACAGGTAGTGCATGGTTAGGTTGCTCTAATAGATGTAAATAGTGAGAGGATAGTTGGTCTTAGTAATTAGAAACATTAAAAGTAGAGGTCAGATATGGATAACAATTATTAAAGTGGGTAGTTATTATGTTTAATATAAATAAGTGAAATTTATACTTTATAATTTTTTTTAATAATATATTTAATGTATGTTATCTTATCTTAGCTTTCTCGTTTTTTATATCTTAAGACTAGTGTTAATTTAACTAAGATCTCTACTAGTCTAGATTATATCTCTATCCTTATTTAAATCCGTCTTTTTTAAATGATGGTGTGATAATAGTGAAAGTCCTTAAAGATCAAGAAACCTGAATTCGTGCTACTATCACACCCTCTTTTTATCACTATTTTTTTAGTTACTTTAACACTGATGGCACACCCTCACACCTATCTATTTGCTGCTAATTGATTTGTTATCCTTTTCATTAGCTAATAAGTTTTGAAGCATACTCCAATATGATAGGAAGGGCAAACACTTAGTTAACCTATCGCACATCCACACAAGGCCTAAGTCTTTAAACTAGACAAATATTTACATTCTTAATTTAGGCAAAAGTTAAACTTACAGTGGACCTCCAAGTCAATAAATTGGATTTGTTTAAGCTAGATTTCAAATCTCTCTTTTATGCTTTTCCCACTTCTTAATCTCCTACCTCTTGACTCCTAGTACATGTACTTTTATTCATTCATTACTATTCATCAAGGGTTTGCATTTGCCTAAGCCATGTAGACTCAATTGAATTGAAATAAAATCACATTGCACCTTTGCTCCAATTTTTCATTGGTATTCTTTTTGAAGCTTCTTGGTCAAAGATGCCTTGATATGTAATAGATAATTAACAATAGTTTTTCGACTTGTTGAAACATTGGACTTGCATAAACAAAAAGCACTCTTTGATTAAGGTAGATTTGACAAATTAAGTTAAAAAATTAATCATTAATTATAAGTCAACTGTTTATCTAGAAATAATCTAACCCATCTTTGGAGCATATTTTTGATCCCATATATTATTTCATATTGGTTCAGCAATTCAAAAACTGTGCAATTATTTTTAATTTTATCGGACTATGTCCAAATGATATATAGAGTGGTAAAATATATTTAATATCAAATAAAAAGTAATGATACAGTGATAATCTTGTAGTTTCTGATGGGCTTAAAGCATTAAAAGGATTTTTACTTTGGCACACTAATCTAAAATTGGGATGGCAATCAGGTCAGGTTGGGTTAGCCCATTTACAACCTGAAGTTGTTTATGCAAAAAATGAAGTTGCTTAAACTTGGTCGGACAAGATGGGTTTGGTGATGAATTGATGAAATATAATACAATATAAAGATAATGATTTTTTGAGGTAATTAATCTTGTAAATAAAATTATGTAAATACCTTTTTATCTATTGAAAATTTGAAATTTACTCTGGTTGATCTGATGCTAACTTTGGGATAAGATCATTTAATTTACCCTATTTTTTTCTTAAAAAAAAAATTAGCTATGAGTTTACATATTCCCGGTCCTGTTGCCCCATAAAATTGATCGAGTCAGGATTCAACATTTCCTAACCTGTCTCAAATTTGATCCGGTTGCCTTCTCCTCTTCGCTCTGCAAGAGAAGACGCACAACAAAGGAAACATGGAGAAAACTCTCAAGGCTTCTCTCCGATCTCGACTCCTTTTTTCTACTCATTTCTCGGTTCCATGGCTTCTCCTGTCGAGGTCTACGCCATCGCCTCGTCGTCAGGACTCGAGGTCGATCGAAACCCTAGCCTACGAAGAGGTCCGTCCTTCCGAAGGGCCCTATAATTCCACGGCTTTCGTTCTCCACGGCCTCCTTGGATCCGGCCGGAACTGGAAGTCTTTCTCCCGGAATCTTGCCTTGGAGCTCCAGAAGCGTTCTTCTGGTACAAAGATTAGCCTTTTTATATCTTTGGTTATGCCTAATTCAAATACTTGTTCAAAGTGCTATCTTTTAGGGATATAATTATTTCCTTTGTTCTAATTTTAGTTTTGTACTTTATAATGATATCTTGAGGTAGTTTCCTCGTTACAGTAGTTGGATTTTCGGTGTCGTTGGAAAGATCTGTGCTTTTCTTCCTTTTCCCATTTGGATGATTAGTTTTTTGCTTTAATTTGTTCAGTATTTTTGTCTATAACGTCCTTTAAAATATCTTCTTTTCCTTTTTCAATAAAAGCTGGAATGTTTAATTTTTGATTCTAGAAAAATGTTTTTTTGCCTCCCCAATATCGGCTTTTTATATGCAGTATGGAGGATGGTTCTTGTGGATTTGAGGAATCATGGGAGATCAGCTGGAATAAAGGGCCTGGATCCACCGCATGACATGGGAAATGCAGCTAGAGATTTGGCTAATTTGGTGAAGTTTCGTGAGTGGGCATGGCCTGAAGTCATTGTAGGCCACTCAATGGGTGGAAAGGTTGCCCTTGAATTTGTGGCAAGTTGTGCTCGTGGGGACTATGGTGAATCTGCTGTCTTGCCTAAGCAGGTAATTTACATCATTGTGTATGCTGCTATAACTTCTAACATTTTTTTTATGTTGCTGATATGAAACGATAGAACATAGTTGTTCATAATTCAGAACTTAGGTTATTAGCCATGTGAAACATCTATATAAAGGTAGAATATTGAAGTGTTCCAAGGTGTACTAGTTTTGTTGTATTATCAATGTTTCATTGTGGATTAAGAGACCTAATGGAATAAATGCGGAAAATCATTATGGTTTTGTAATCCTTTTGATTGTTTTCTAGATGTTAGATTTGGTATGAATTAATGATTATTGAATTTTATTGCATAAACTACCTTTTTTGATTGTTGTAAGATGTTCCTGGCCATGATTTCATGATTTTAAATTTCAACTGGCATATCAAAGAACTCAGGATTTAGCAGTTTCAGTCTAAACTGATCCAAAACCAGTATTACTTTTGAATTTTCGGCCATAATTGACTCATGAGCCACATAAACCTACATGTGAGCTATTTATGCTTAGTCTTTTAAGTCGCTCACCTTGTTGAATTTCTAGAAGCATTTCGTCAAGGTTAGATTTATATTTTATATGTTCTCAGGAGTTTTGAGATCATGATATCCCATTCCAACAAATTTTACATATTTTCTTTTTTTTTTAAAGGTACTGTATTCTAGTGCTTGAACTCATTAGTTGTCATATGTTAGATTGCCACACACACACATACATGTCTTTTATTTTAAATAAAATCATAATTTTTGGACCATTTTGGTAAGAAGCCTTTGAGGTGTTACTACAAAAGCTCCTAAACAATGCAATTTCTAAGATGCTCAAATTATTCAAAATTTCAAATTGCATGTGGTATCCAAATTTGATACGACCAGATACTAGTACTAACACTTAGTAGTTGGTAACTTTTGACAACTAACACTTAGTAGGTTGTCATCTGAGTAATGGTTGTAAATATGTTGGCATTGGGTTGTTATTACAAAGGTATCAACTTTGACAACTAGTACTTAGTTGGCAATCAAAAGCTATCTTGGAATCTGCATCCTTTTGACAACCAGCACTTGGTTGGCAGTTGAATGTTATCTTGTAAAGTCGCAATCTTTGAACTGCATAGTTGTCAAGTAGTTGGTAGAATCTTCTAGCTGATGGTTTGAGGCATTGGATAGGTCCGATGGACTTTGTTCCTGAAGTCTTGGGCTGGTAAAACTCCCAAAATTGGCCTGCTCCAGTTTTATGCCATATAAGTGGAGAAATTTTTTTCTTTTATAAGAGATTGGTGGAATCTTCTAGCTAATGGTTTGGGGCATTGGATAGGTCCAGTTGACTTGGGCTAGGCTCGGTGGACTTTGTTCCACGAAGTCTTAGGCTGGTAAAACTCCCAAATTTGGCCTACCCCAATTTTGCATCATATAAGTGCAGAAATTTTTCTTTTATAAAAATTTCATATGCTGTGAAGCATCTCTATCATCTCTCCCCAACTTGACAGCACTCGATTCTGGTGAGTGAAAGGCAATGTACCTCTTGTAGGGCTGGAAATGGGTCGGGCCACATCCTTACCCGAGCCCGGTCCGAAATATCTTTTCGGGCTTCGGGCCGAGCTTAGGCTTGAAAATATTTTAGAATTTTAGACCCGAGCCCGGCCTGAGCCCAAGCCCGAGCCTGACCCGAATCCAATCAGGCCGGCCCAAGCTCGAGCCTAAGCCAAGAAGCAGCTGAACCAAAATCCCACTGGCGTCCCGCTCTCTCGATCTCTGCCCAAACCCTTTCCTCGTCATGCGCGCTCTTCCTCCCTCTCTGGGCTTTCATCGTGAGTATCTAGCCTGGCGGCGCCACAATTGTCCGCACTAGCCTTGCCGGCCTCGCCGTTGCAACCAATCTCGTCGCCTCCTCAAGGCCTTTGACGCCGTCGGCGGTCGCATCCACACCGCCACCCCCTCCACGACCTCACCTCCCTCCCCAACCTCATCAGCTTCCTCCCCGACAAGCTCCTCATCGGCCTCACTCACCTCCGAGTTGCCTCCCTCCTAAACTCTATCCTCTTCGTCCTCGAGTCCCCCATCTCAGCCCGCCTACGCACCGTCGGCTTTTCCTCGTGGAACCCCGTCCGCCACAACTCCTTCCTCGCGCCTCCTGAATGACTCCATTGAGCTCTGGACCGTCGATCGCCCCTTCAGTGTCCGCACCTTCCACGAGCATGCCTATTGCGTCTACACCGTCGTGTGGATCCCTCGCCATGCCGACGTCTTCGCATCGGTCTTCGTGACCACATCGCTCGTGTCTGGGACATCCGCGACCCCAAATCCTCCCTTGTGCTCCCCGTCCACGATCATGAGATCATCTCCCTTGTGCTTCCTAACACCGCCTCCATCGATAAATCCGTTCGCGTTTGAGACATTTGCGCCTCCATGGCCAACCTCGTCGGGCAGGGAAGACAGAAGAGGAAGAGGGGCGATGAAATTTGGGCTCGAATAAGGGCCGGAATTCGGGCTCGGATTTGGGCAGGGCCAAAGGTACGTCCGAGCCTGGTCCGAAATACAAACGGATTTTAAATTTAGGCCCAAGCCCATCCTGAATTGTTGTGGGCCTAGCCTGAAGCCCGGCCTGGCTCGAGCCCAATTCCAGCCCTAACCTCTTGTACATGTCATGATTGAAGTCCACTGCTGTAATCCAAGTAAAATATGAGTTTGGACGACCTTTTCACTTTACAAGGAATTTTTATATCCTCCACTTCATGAAGACCCATTCTGCTTGTCCAACATGTCTTCACCAAGCTCTTTTAGGGATAGGGCCCAAGTCTTCCAGATGCTCAATGACATAAATATCAGAACTGATTTTCTTTAATATCTTGAAGGGACCTGCACTTTTAGTATAGCTTCTTGTATTGTCCTTTAGGGAGTAACGTTGGTTGAAAACGAACCATCGCTTATCACCTTGGGAATCAGAAAAGCGGCAATGTAGATCAGCCCTTGCCTTATATACATCATACCTCATGGCAAACTTGTGGCAAACTTCGTGATGAAGCTCTCTAACATGTCTTGCAAATCCTTCAGCCTTAATGCTAGTCCTTGATATGGACCATCACCTTCTCACCTTCTTGGAAGTTGACAAAATGGCAATGTAGATCAGACCTTGCCTATATATGTCATTGCTCAAGACAATCTTGCAATGAACTTCATCATGAAGGTCATTCTTATGTCTTGAAAATACTTCAGGTTTAATTTTAGCCCTTGCATTAGGTGGCAAAACAACAAAATCAATTGGATGACAAGGCTGAATTCTAATCATAACCTCAAAAGGGGAATATCTAGTAGACCTATTAACTGGACTACCATAAGCAAATTCAGCCATGCGTAATGCTAAATCCCTCCCAGTAATGTTTTCTCCTCCTAAGCAATGTAGCAAATCTTCCAAACTTATGTTCACAACCTTGGTTTGGCAATCTGTTTGAGGGTGAAAAGCAAAAGAAAATTTTAGCTCGATATTTAACATTTTCCATAGAGTGCACTAAAAATAACTTATAAACTTGGTGTCCCTATTTGGAAAAATGGTTTGCAGAAGCCCATGAAGATGGACAAGCTCTTTGAGAAATATTCAGCCACATGTAGTGCATCAGATGTCTTGCTACAAGAGAGGGATTGTGCCGTTTTTGCGAATCTGTAGGCCACCCCTAATATTAGAAGCATGTCCTTAGTGTGTCTTTGACAACCTAGTGTCTTTGACAACCCTATGACAAAAAGGCATAGGTATATCTTTCCACGGCTCATGTGGTATTGGAAGTGGTAAGTATAATTCAGTGGTGTGCTTTCAAGCTTTGAGCAATTGACAAGTATGACATTCTTTAATAATTTGCGCCTCACCATTATTATAAATTTGGCCAATAGAATCGTTTTTCTACCATGGCAGTAATATTATCATTCCCAAAGTGAACTGCTGTCCCACCAGCATGCAATTCTTATATCACTTGATGTTAAATAAGTGTTGGGAAGGCATAAATGGGTTCATTTAAAGAGATATCCATCATGTCTTGGGAAATAGGGGTATTCATCTTGTTTTCTAGTCATCAATGTATTATAGGCAACACCAAAATCGTTGCATGAAGCATAGTCTCATTTGAGCTGATCAAATCCCATCACTTGAATGGACATAGAATGTAATATGTAGACTACTTTGCTTAGTGCAACTATGGTCTGGTTTTCAACACCAACTTAATGCTTGAGGAAAAAATGATATCCTTGCAAAACTTCCACCAACTTCCATGTCTGAAACTAACCCTCTTTGAGAATTGAAATATCTCAAAGCTTGGTGATCTAAATAAAGCACAACCACCTGAGAAATCAATTAGTATCTCCAATAATGTAGAACTTGAAGCCTAGGACTATATATATGTGTGGCTGTGTGTGTGTGTGTGTGTGTGTGTACATATGTATATATGTATATGTATGTATATATATACACATACATACATACATATACACGTACATACATACATACATATACGCATACATACGTACATACATACATACATATATATATATACATATACATCCATTACATACATTAGATACATACATACATACATATATATACATACACACACACACACACACATACATATACACATATACATATATATATATATATATATATATATACATATATATATATATACACATATATATATATATGGGAGTATATCAAGTGAGAGGAGTAGCTTAATGTGAGAGGTGAGAGGATATAATAATAACCCTTGGATCCACATCAACGGTTCAGATGAGTGCCGCACGCGTGAAGTTAAAAAAACTCAAAAAGGAAGGAATGGATAAATCTTAGGGATATTTGGACAGTTTGGACAACTGCGTTCTCATCTGAACTGTTGATGTGGATCCAAGGGTTATTATTATGTCCTCTCACCTATCACATTAAGCCACTTCTCTCACTTAATACGCTTCCTACATATATATATATATATGTATGTATGTACGTACATGTAGTATGTATATGTATGTATATATATGTATATGTATATGTATATCTTGACATGATATGGAAAGTAGTGAGTACAATTTGGTGTTGTGCTTTCAAGCTTCAGCCAATTGACAAGTTTGACACTTGAATAATTTGTGCTACATCAGTCTTTAAATTTGGCTAGTACAACCACTTTTCTACCGTAGCAATACTCTTTCATGCCCAAAGTGTCCTGCTGCCCCACCAGCATGCAATTCCTGCATAACTTGATCTCATAGAGGTGTTGGAAAGGCATAAACAGGTATCTTTAAAGAGATATCCATCATGTATGGAGAAATAGGAGTATTCATCGTGTTGTCTAGCTGTTGGTGCATCATTGACAACACCAAAATCTTTGCATGAAGCATTGTTGTGTTTGAGGTGATCAAATCCAATCACTTGGATGGATATAGAATTTAATATGTAGACTACTCTGCTTAGTGCACCCTGTCATCCTTTTCTCAACACCAACACTATGCTTGAGGACAAAATGATATTCTTGCAAATATTGTTCCAACTTCCAATTTCTGAAACTAAGCTTCATTTGAGAATTGAGATACATCAAAAATGGTGATCTGAATAAAGCTCAAACCCCTAAGAAATCAAGTAGTGCCTCCAATAATGTGGATCTTGCAACAGCATATAATTTTTTGTCATAATTAGTGAACTTTATTGTCTCATTGACCCTCTCACTGTGATAAGCAATAAGGTATCCCTCTTGCATAAGTTTGATTGTTTCAAAGGCATTTATGGCTGTCTTTGACCAAATAAATCATTCCCCATTCATTGAATTAGTGACTGCTTCCATGATAGAACTAAAATTCTTGATAAATCTTCGGTAGAAACTGGCTAGGCCATGAAAACTTTGAACTTCATTTATGTGGTGGGAACTAGTTAGTCAAGAATAGCTTTTACCTTTCAGGATCAACTTCCAATCTAACCAATCATGTATCAAATCCAAGAAAAAAACAATAAAACTCATAAATGAGCACTTCTTTATATTGATGTATAGCTTCTCTTGTCGCAAAATTCTCATGACTTATCATAGATGAGAGAGATGATATTTCCTTTGACTTACTGTATATAAGTATATGATCAAAATAGGGAAGAAGAAATTTCTTTCTGATAAATACCTGTGCCATAAACCTCATGAAGGTGCTAGGAACATTAGTGAGCCAAACAACATAACAAGCCACTCATACAGGCCATCTTTTAGTTTGAAGGGCGTTTTGCATTCAGCATGAGGTCTGATTGTTATTTGATGATAACTGCTTTGTAGGTTAATTTTGAGAAGACAAGATCTTGCCGTCATTGCAAGCTTGCCTGTCCTTTTGGAAAATGATGCTTGATAGTGACTTTATTGATGGCTCTGCTGTCAATATATTCTCCAGCTTCCATCCTTTTTTAGGTGTAAGAAGAGTAGGTTCCACACATGGACTTAAGACTTTTTTTTTTTTGTGAGACCCTTCCTTAGGGGTGCATCTACTTGGCACCTCAATTCAGCATGCTCCATTGGATTCATATGATATGTTGGAAGATTTGGTAGTTGAGATGCTGGAATTAGATTAATTGTATGTTGAAAATCATTCAAGGGTGGTAATTTATCAAGTAATTTCTTAAGAGTTACATCTGAAAAATCAGCAGGCACTTTTTGGACCCCTTCAGGCATTTTTAAGGTGTTACAGCTGTTGTGGGCTTTGTCTCCTTTGAAATTATAGCATACACCATTCCTGTTTCTTTGCTTGCAATTCTTCTTAGAAAGCAAATTCAAAGGTTTAATTGAGTCAGCAAACTTGGGCTTCACCGTGCTATTTTTTTCAATTCTTTGGCGGACATAGGCTCGGTCCCAAGTTGCATCCATGTTGCAATTAAACTAGATATTTTAGCCATTTGAACACTTGCATTGATTGATCCACTATGATGGTACCGTCATCTTGTCTCGCTCCAGCCAAAGGTTGAAGTACCTATTTGTTGGATCTATATTACTTAGATACTTTTGTTTAGCTGTCCGTGCTTTCATTCAACGCTTAACCATGAGTATATAGATATGGCACTTAGGTATGGATCTACGAATCCTTAAGAAAAAAGATTCTTAGATATTGGAAGGTGCATGCTTGATTAGTATACTCAATGAGTCACTAAAATGTGCGGGTTCTTCCATGTAACATAGCTTTAAATGCAAATGGCCTTGGATGTGTGAAAAGCACTAATTCTTAATGGCTAGCTGGATTGCTACCAATTCTACAAGAATATTATGAAGTCCTTTAATGGATGTGATTAATATAAAAGTGTACAATTGAAGCAAGCTATAAAGCTATTTGAATGTTGATGGGCCGAAAACTAAAGACAATATAATATTCAGAGTTATAAAAGTCAAGCTCTAGCTTATAACATAAGATAGAATAAGAATTGATGATTATTTTAGGATGCGGACAGGAAAAAGGACACGGAATGTGTCACAGGGAAATTTTGTAAACCTATTTGGTACAAATTACTATAAAGAACAAATGTATTAATCAGTGATGAGGAAGGAGGAGAAATTACTACTATTGTCTTCAAGCACAAGACAGACAAGTCATTATGGGCCATAGTAATATGATGCTGAAAGAGAGTCATTCAGACAGTTGAACTTGATGCAATAATTGTGGTTATCTTCTTGGGAGGACCATGTGGCTAGGAGATATCAGGGTCCTATAAAAGGCCTAGATGGGGATAGTCAATGGAAACACCCCCGTGCATGGCCTAGGCGATTGGGTGGCTGCCTAGGAAAGAAAGCCTCCCAATGTTTCAAATATGCATCCCTAAGCTTGCATATATGTACAGGAGCATGCATATGTTATTGTATCTTAATAATGCACTTCTTTTCAGCATGGATTTCATGATCAAACCTATATTTCAATATAAAAGTCCAAAAGTCACCAAATTACTAAACATTAATAGAACACATTGACCAGACCAAGGTTCTCACTCTCATGGGATAGGGCTGTCCTGAATCTCCTGATTTTCTTGTAAATGGGACTTGCTATTGTCCCACCCCTTCTTGACACTTGAGATAGGGATGTCCTAGAATACACCAATAGGGATGTTGAGATGATGGCAAGACGATCCCACCCCGACACTTGGGATGCCTAACCATCTTAGTTGTGCCCTCCTAACCAGCTTCTCTCCTAATGCTAGATGTCTAATCATAGCCTAACTTCAAAGCAAGGTTTTAAATCCTGTGGGAAGAGGTATCTCGGTATTTTCATAGAATGGGATGCCCTAGTGTCCCATCCCGACAGCTGTCTGATATCCTCCGTCTCTCTTCTTTTCTTTCCTTTCTTTCTTTCTTTTGTTCTTTTCTTTTCTTTCTTTTCTTTCTACCTTTCTTTCTTCCCTTTCATTTTTCTTTCTTTTTCTTATCACTTTCTTTCTTTTTTTTCCTTTTTCTTCTTCTTTCTCTTTCCTTTCTTCTTTCTTTCCTTTCTTTTTCTTCTTCCTCCCTTCTTTCTTTCATTTTTATTCTTCTTTCCTTTCACCTTTTCCTTTTTTAGTTCTTCCTTTTTTTCTTTCCTCTTTCTCTTCTCTCCTATATGGATGGGTTTCAGAGTCCTGACCTTGTCTCGGTTCTGTTTTCCTATAGAAATGGGACAAAACAAGTGGGACACCCCGTCTTGCTGGGACGTAGAACCTTGCTTCAAAGGCTTGATAATTGAACACCTCCAAGTTAAGTTCTCTTCTCTTCTTTCTTTTCCTTCTTCAATAACCGAAGTGGTGATGAAGCTGGTCTCTAGCAGACACCAGGCCATCGACTTTCAGATGTTTAGCCCACACCTTCACATATATGATTGTTAATATGACCTTCATTGATATTTCATTGATGGTGCTCTCCTGTCCACTCCTCCCCTTTATCCTTCCCTGACTATGATGGTGGTGATGGTGCTCGTCTCTAATCTAGATTGGACTTTATTTTCAGATTGGGTTTGTTTCTTGCATGATACTGTGATAGCACTCATCTCCCGGGTCTTTGCTCTGCTAAATACTTTCTCTTTCCTCATGTTCTAATGATCCCAGCCATGTCAAGCTCGAGCTAGCTTGACAATAAGTAGGCCGAGCTTGATCTCGCCTTTCCTGGATTCTGACAAGCTTAAGCTGGTTAAGGAGAATTTTAAGCCAACCTTGAGCTTGCATATCTTGTGGCTTGTTTACCTTACATACTAGGTAGCATACAAAAATCCCATTTCTACCAATCCATTTGCACTTCATCCAATGGTGACTGTTTTTCAGAAACAACAGATCTTCGCAAAGGCATGGGATCTATCAGATATGCACAAGTACATTTACAATCTTGTCCTTTTAGAAATGTAATATTCTTCTCTTTAACTATCTGCATCTATGAACCAGTATCCTTGTACACTTTGGTTCTCTTCACTGTAATCATCATCTATGGGATTGATTTTGCCTTGAGGCCTGGGAGGATTATAATTTGTTTATATTGATTTTGAGTTGAAAGGAGAAAGATTAGAGGGTGGAGAAAATAAAGGAGCGAAAACAAGAAAGATATTCAAAATTATAGAAAACCAAAAAGAAGCATCTTAAATAAGAAATTTTATGTGAGAAAAGTTTTATAGATCATTATAACTTTCAAAAGAAGTCTAGCGGATGTATCTATTCTTGTTATTGCGGCCAAATATGCTCTATAAAGATCAATGAATTTGCAATGGAAGATAAAAAGGATCCATTTAATGGCACTACCATCCATTTCATGTAAAACAGAATCATAGTAATATCTCATAGAAGCTAAAATTCAATAGACTATGGGTTGTCTTTACAATTTTAATTAAAAGCAGATTTTATATTCATCAGCCTTGGGTAGAGTCCTGTCTCCGATTTTCTTGGCAGAGTGGTCTCCATGTTTTCATCTTATTTTTTCTTTGCTAAATTCACATAAAACTAACTTCCAATGAGTAGAAATGATAAACATTATGATTGCCATATTTATGTTAGGTTTTAGTAATATTCCTCATCTTGAAAATGCCCTGTTGTTTGATGTTCTCCACTTTATTTACATCTAAGTTGCTTTCTTCTTCTTTCTTGATGCAGAACAGCTTTGGGTGTTGGATTCTGTCCCTGGAGAAGTAAAGTCAGATGCCAGTGATGGTGAAGTGGAAAAGGTTTTGCATACTCTAAAAAGTCTGCCTTCATCTCTCCCATCACGACAGTATGCTCTCTCTCTCTCTCGCTCAGTGTGTTGTATGTGTGTGTCTGCTTGTGCATATGTGTGTGTTCGTGTGCATGCATGCACATGGTTTGTGTTGTTTCGGTGGCCCAAGAACCTTGTATCTTATAATGCACAGCTGACAGTCATTTTGTTATTGGCTGGTGAATCAATTTGTTGGTGCTTAAAACCATTTTATTCCCTTCCCCTCTGTTTAAAAGAAATTAGTTGCTCCTGACTTCTTTAAACAATGGAACAAGTTATCCCCCTCTCTTCTAATTGTTATCATATTTTTATATTATTTGATTGTTATGCCCCCATAGCTTCACTTCATCTTCCATCCAATCCCTAGTTTCTGCTACCCCATGAGGGTCTTTCGAGCCCATCATGTACTACTTTATTCCTAGCCACCCTGATGGCCATGTTCTTCTTTCCAGTTCCTAGGGAAGCCCTATATCTTCGAACTTTGATGGCTTTAGTGCCGGCAAACTTGAAGTTAACTATGCGCTGAACACCTTGCCGGTCTCTTCCATGTATTTGTGCCTCTTAAGCTGATTTATTGCTTAGAGGTCACAAGACACAGCAATCAAATGATAGATTCAGGGAAGTTTAATGGAATTGTGTTGCCCAGAGAGATAACCCAAGACGCTCGCAGGGGGGGGGTGTGCATTGGATTTTCTAATACTTTTAAGTTTGAACTATGTGAGTGCAGTGGAAGTAATGTATATAAGGAAGAAATATGCTAAAGTAAATAAAGCAAAACAGAAGCAAGCAAAATCACATATAATGATAAAATTTTATAGTAGTTCGATACCAAACTCAGTACCTACATCCACTCTTTAAGCAACTCTTGGGAATTTCAACTATAATCTCTAAGATTATAGTTCAATTATTTTATCGGGATCATAATTAAATCCAGTTGATTTTTCTTAGGCACACAAATCAAAATCTTTCCCTTACTCCTAGGCATATACAACATCCAATTTAAGGCTTGGATGAGTCTATTGACTCTATCCTCCAAGTTTCAATCCCTATTGAAACTTGTAACAGTAGAAAATTTAAATACAAGATATAGCACAAAAGAAGAGCTCCTTAAAGAGCAAATAAAAAGTCGATGTAGCTTAAGCTGAGGAGAGAAGTAGCTTTGCAATCAATGCGCCTTTTCTTCCTTCTGAAAATCATTTGAAGACTTAAGAAGCAGGTGGTTGGAGATTTAATTTCTTTTCTTGAAAGCTTACTAAATGCTCAAAGTGGTTTTCACTGATTTTTGCTTTTTTTCTCTCTTATGTTCAATGCATTTTCTTTTTGTTCTCTTGCTTCATAAATGCCTTTAACGCCTATATATGTGTTTGTTAGAGTGTCCAAAAGTAGATTTCTAGCCATTAAAAGATGAGAACTAGCCATTGAAGGGCTTCTATGCAAAACTGCAACCTCTAAAAAATTAGCCATTGGAGCTGTTGGTCATAGTGGAGTTGACTCGAATAGGTCAAGAGTCGACTCGAGCTATCTTCAAATCGGCTTAAAGTTTTCAGGGGTTGACTCGAAGACTGGTCTCAGAAATTGTGCTTTCTGTTTTTTCTGAGAGAGTCGACTCGAGGCCTGTGCCATCTGATGTTAGCGTGCTAGAGTCGACTTTTCAAGGCTTGGAGTTGGTTCATGACCTTCTTCACTTGATTTTTCATGGTGTGGCCTTTTGATCTTTGCTTCTTTGGATTTTCAATAAAAGAACCAAGAGATTCTTTAAAATATATCTTTAGCTTCTTGAAACATCTTTTCAAAAGCTTAAACAACTTATTAGTATCCACATATATACTCAAATATTTTATTCTCATCAAAATCAATTCTAGGACCAAAGCCAATTTGAAATTTATTGAGATTAATCTTATAACATAGTTCATTGATAATAGTCATATGGTGAAAACATTATTTTTATCATTGCAATGTTTGGAGACAGATCTTTGTTGTGGTTTAAATTATTCCTTTTCTAATTTCTCAAACTGATAACAAACACCTCCATCTACTAAAAACCTGGCAAACATATTTGCAAGGGGGTTTTCTTCTTCTATTTTTCAAAAAACATAAGATGAGTTTTTGTTCCCTTACCTATAAAAAAAAAAGAATTTACTGAACTTATTGAACTAACCTCTCATTGATGTATTGTTTCATCGAGATTCAAATATACTGCAAATCCATTCTGAATGTTTAGGGTGTCTCCATCCAACAACAGAGAACTGGCTGGGTCAAAATAGCATGAGAAAAACAGAGTTCTGGTGCAGGGTTGCAGGTGGAGGACCAGAGAAGGCTAGTGGTTTATTTTGGCCAAGTAGAAGGCGGCCTGGTGAAAGGATATACAATAAAAAGAACAGTACTGAATAGATATTATGTGAAAGGATTGGGGTTTATTTTGTCAGATATGAAAAAAAATCTTTCTGGGCAAAAGTAAGACAGCATGGGGTACCTTGTCCTAGTCATTTAATGGTATGGATCCTGTGGGTGATGTATTTGTTGGAATAACAGGGGCAAAAGCTGTTTGGGCACCATAAGAGGGGTGCAGCTATCAAGATCCTTTATCATTACAGTTCAGTTGCTGGTGACATAAATATACCTTCATCTCAATCATTTTTTTGTTTATTATCTGTTACTAGAAAACTTCTGTGAGATCCTTTCATATTCCTTTACATGTGTTATTAATAATTACATAACTCCATCTGAAAAAGAGCTTTACCATTTTGTATCAACAGAATTTCATAATATGAATATTTCTATTTTAATTCTGGACAGTGGGCCCAAGTAGAGAACTTTATTATGGTCCTCTTTAATTTTTGGAAGGCCACATTTTTACAAATTGGGTTGTCATAAGTCATGATACTACCATCAAGTGCATATTATTTTTTTTACTTGGTTTAGAAGTTTCTTTACCGTTGAAGACCTTCCAATTTTCTTTCTCAAATTTGTTATCAGAGAACCAGTTCATAGGTATTCCGTGCACTTCTATAGTCTTATCCATGGTGAGAAAGTAAAGGATCACTGACACATAAATCGTCCATCCTCCTGACTTCCATATTCCCCGTTCCTTGTGATGGACTTATTAATTGGTCTAGGGGAATCATGTCCCTTAATATTGATTTAAATGTGCAATGCCCAGAGATGCATGTGAAATAAACATATGCCACTTACTGTTACAGTCCATTTCATTGTTTCATTTGATCTGTTGTTTTGGAGTTCAGGTGGGTGGTGGACCACATGCTCAGCCTTGGGTTTTCCAAGTCACTTTCAGAATGGATTGGCAGCAATCTAAAGAAGGAAGGCGAACATGTGACGTGGACTTTTAATCTTCAAGCTGCTATTGATATGTTCAATTCCTACAGGTAAAATAATTCATAGCATTGAATTAGTTCCCAGTCACCTCCTGTTTATTGTATTTGGTTTTGGAGCTAAAGATGCGGATAAATTTAGGGAAACAAGTTATTGGTCTCTACTAGAGCACCCACCAAAGGGCTTGGAGATTGCAATTGTACAAGCTGAAAACAGTGATAGATGGCAAGGAGATGTGCTTCAGAAGCTTGAGGGCCTATGCAGAAAGGGAGAAACAGCTGGAGGAGGAAAGGTTTCACTTCATGTTCTTCCAAAGTCTGGTCACTGGGTCCATGTTGACAACCCTAAGGGATTACTTGAGATAATGACACCTAATTTCATATCAAGGGCTTGAAATTCCAGTGCAATGGACCATCATTTTTTTATGACTTTTTCCATTTTCTTATATATGAAATAATGAAAGTGATTCCTGAGGCATGCTCAGTAAATTTATACAAGTTTATGTTTCTCGAGATTTGGAACTGTGGCATTTGACAATTTATATATTTTTTCATACATTTTGGCATATGAGATGTGTTTGGTGTTCCTATCACATTAGATTTCGAAGCAACTGCGGAAGAAGTGTTATACATTCATGGCAGTGGCTGCTGGAGATAGTTATCATGGGAGAGGAGATTCATCTAGGTTTGCAGTATAACGGAGTGGCGGAATGGTTGTAGATAGTTTTATGGTTGCCTTCTGACCTGTAGTACAATCTAAGGATAATTTTGCAATTAACTCTTGCATTGATGTGGGTAATTTTTACTCTGAGATAAGATAATCAGATTTACTTGCAGTTACCAATTATGCCTCTAGTGATCTCTAGGAGGAAGTCCTCAACTAGCAGGAAGAAACTAAAATGAAGAAGGTGGAAGTGTTTGTCATGCAAGTATTGATCTACAGATTCATTATAGGATTAGGTCGGTAGACCTTTTTGTCGGATTTAAGATTCAACAATTTTAAACCTTTAGCGAATAGGCAGGCGATTTGGTGCTTTCACCTATTAGTTATGGGATCGGATTCTGCGTTCGCACTCATTGTTGAGTTAATTGCAACTCCAATGTGCATCTTAATTGTGCCATTATGTGATCGGTTTGGGTTGAAGGCATGTTTTTCAATTCTCTCTTCTTTGGATAACTTGAGGCTGACTAAAGTTGCAACATTTACAAATTCATCATGGTTTTCTTATTTAGGGAGTTTCGAGTTATATACCTTTTTTTTTCTCCAACACTGAGGTAGCAAAAGGTCCTTTAAGATCATCCTTCCTCCAAATTAAAACCAATTGATCATAATTTACTTATAGTTTACATATAGTGCTTGATATCCAATACTCCAAGGATCCAATCATCTTCCCAAGACATATTGAACCAGAGTCCAGGACTTGAAATTCTAGAACAGAAATAGGTTAAGGGAGGCTGCACAGTTAGGTGAATGGAAAGCCTATATGGAATTGAGGATACTGACTTGTGCCAATTATTATCTTTCTAGCGTTGTACACGACAAGTTTCTCCATCTTGGGACCAATGGTAGAATAGTCATTACGTAGGATTCTTTGTGCAACAATATCTTGTTAGAACAGTCATTTCAACTTTATGGATACCAAGAAGTGATATGAGACATCCCATGAGCCTTATGATTATCGGCCAATGAGATGTGGGTGGTATTGTTTACACTCTATCTCAACAATCTATCTAGCAGCTAACAGCAACTACAAATATGGATCAAATTTTCATGGAGCAGAGCAAATGAGAGTCACATGATCCTTGTTAGAATGGATAGAGTTCAACTATAATAAATCACACCAAGTGTGGAGGTGTAGACCGAAGAGTTAGGAGACAGTAATAATATGATAGGTAGGTTGATAATTGGAACCTAGTCTTGATTAATTATGATACATAGCTATAAGTCACAAGCCAAAGGATATTATGATTAGGTTTGTGGTTACTTAATGTGTGAAATCATGGGAGAGAACCATCAAAACCATTAAGGATCATAACCAAGAGTGCAATCGAGCCGAGTTGAATTGAGTAGTTAAAGGCTTAGGTTTGACTTTAATTCAAAAATACTTGAGCTCGAAATTCGACTTGAGATCGAATTTTAATATCCCATACTCAAACTTGATCTAATAAAAAAGGTAATACTCAAGATTGACTCGATTTGACTGAATGTCACTCGAGCCATACTCGAGTACAAGTTCGAGCCTTAGCTTACTCATATAATATAATATATATAATTAAAATTATATATAAATTTGAATAAGCTTGTGAGTCTTAGAGTCTAGTATTTTACTACTCGAGCTCAATAGTAGCCGAGTCAAGTCGAGTCGGGACTCTAGTCAAACTTCAATAGTTCATGAGTAGCTCAACTCATTTGCACTCCTAATCGTGAGTAGTTACAAGGATCAGTGGATGTATTCATTTATTTTATTTCTTGTATAAATTAGTGGGACAGTACTTTGATAGACCTTTTAACAATCAATCAGATACACTTTATATTATATTAGTCGGTCACTGTTTTTATCTTAAGAATAAATTAGCTTTCATCACCGTAGCTTAGCGTTACACCCTTACAGTAGCTAAGGCTGCAAATAGATCGAGTTAACCTATTACCCAACCCAACTCAACCTGCAGGGCTAGGTTGGGTTCCAAATTTGGACCCATTCCATATTTTAGGTTACGTCTGGTTTTATTGAGTTCTGATCTGAAC
>NC_026000.2:113697299-113832299 GCF_000442705.2 Elaeis guineensis | reverse complement strand
TAAAGAGGCTTATATATGATTACATACTTCCAATAGTAGCTTTACAAAGAGAAGATGAACAATATTTTTATAGAACGGTGGAATGGAAGTTAAAAGAAGAGAAGATGATAAGGAATGGAGAGAGATTTGTAGATAGAAGAATAAGAAGAGATTAAGTGGAGAAAGAGGTGTGAAAGTGTTTTGGTGGTAGGTGAGAAGATAAGGAGAGATGTCAAGAAGCAAGGTGGAGAGTTGGAGGAATAGATTGAGATGGAGGAAACATTGAAGCATGGCATGAGGGAATCAAGATGAGGTGGGAAGAAGTAGAGAAGTGAAGAAGTGGAGAGGAAAAGAGAGTGATGTGATGGAGAGTGGAGTGGAAGAGAGAGTGGAGAGAAGTGAAGTAGATACCCCACCTTGAGCTCTTTGCCCCCTTTTATAGAGATGGAGAGCACTTGCGGACTTTAATTAGTTTGTAGTTCATGACTTCTATTGGTTTGTAGTCTTAACCACTGTGGTGCCCCTTCAGTTTATTTAGAACTATCATCTCGAATTGTTCATAATCTTGTTATAGACATCCCATCCTATCTTAGAATCTCATATAGCTCCTGAGCTAGGTCTTGCTTTTGTCTTGTTTTAACCATAATTCCTATATTGGAATATGATTAGTTTTTGTGCTTGTTAGTCTTATTGGCATGTATCCTATCAAGTTTTTAATAGAAACTTCTTCTAAATTGACAATCAATTACTTCTGATCTTTTGCTTCTGTGGGTTTTAAGTTGTATGTGTTGTATTTTTTTTTATTTTCAGTATTGAATAGATTGTCTATTTCAGAGGATGCAAAGTCAACACAGTTAAGATTATTTTCGAAATAATTATTTTTGTCGGCTTGAGATAATCATTCTTATAGTCTCTTTTGGAATAATATTTCATTTCGAACTTCTTTCAGATAGTTGTGAGTATTTAGTAAGGGATCCCATGAGCATTCTTCATTCTTCTATTTGAATGTTGACTGGCAATTCAGTTGTTACCATATCTGTCCATTGGACTAGCACCATTATTGTTGTAGTTTATTGGCTTTGAGTAGACTTCAAGGTAGGAAGAATTTGGTATTTCTTGAGATCAAATTCTTCAAAAAATCCTTCACTTTCTCTGATGAGCATACTATCATTATCGCTGTAGAGATCAATATCATAAATTTTGAAAAGGGTGGATAATCTCTCATACTTTTCTTTCTTCTATTCTACTATAGATTTCTACTTTCAAAAAATCTTCATTTCTCTTGACTTCATATAATATAGTAGAAACTATAGTTAGAATTATGCTGAGGATAGCAAAATAGTTTTTTGAGATTAGTGTGACAAATACCCTTGTCTAGGGCTTTAATCTCCTTCAAGCTAGCAAGGTATTGAAGGAGTCCATGGCAAGCTTGGAAAAGCTCAAGTTGTCTATAATGACTATTTGTAATTTCTGTAGCAACACCTTGGTTTCATAAGGTTAGGTTGCTTTTTCATGAATAGTTTCTTGGAGTTCTTGGGTTAGAACTTGTTGAGCTTTTTTCTAATAGTCTAGTCTTTTGGTCTTGACTATTAAAGGCATCTCTACTAGATCGCAAAAGATGAGGCTAGGTTGCTTTTTCATGAATAGTGTTTTAGAGTTCTTGGGTTAAAACTTGTTGAGTTTTTTCCTAATAGTCTAGCCTTTTGATCTTGACTATTAAAGGCATCTCTACTAGATCGCAAAAGACTTCCTAAATCGAGAGTTATCTTGAATGATTGTTTTTCCAGTATTTTGATCTGTTTTTTATCATGTTTAAAGAGTTTTCATTTTTGTCTTCGTGATTTGCTAAGGCTGTCATGGCCCTTCTGAAATCCTTATTCTTGTTTATGATATGGGTCTCCCAAACTCCATTTATGAGGAAGATCCTAGATTAGAGAGCAGAGAATTGGCATGCTTTCAACCATCCTCTTATTGGTTTCTTAGGGGTGTTTTTCTCAGATAATTCAGCCTTTTAAATGGTGTATTGATTAGAGTTCTTTTGGACTCCATTTTTCTACAAGGATTCATAAAAAGTTAGGGAGAGAATTTATTTCTTCTCTTATGTATTCAATATTAAAGTCAAAGACCAAAAGTATCGCTAGCCATCTTACAAAGATTTGTTTAGAAATCAAATTTTCTACACCTTTTTGTAAAACATCTTTAGCTGCTTTATAATTAATGCATAGGAGTAATTACCGATTTAACAAATCTCCTTGGAATATAGAGATAACTTTGATGAAGGCAAAAATTATTTTTTAATTATTAAATAATTTCTCTGAATATCATTTCAAGTGCCAAAAGTAGATTTTAATAGTTGTTCTTCTCCATCCATTTTTTGCTTTAGAATACCATCATAGCCACAATCAAATGTGTCTGTTTCTACAACTTTGAACGCATCTTGGTGGACTATATTAAGATAGGGAAGGCTTTTTACTTTTTTGCTTTTCTTTACTTTTTCTTTAATTTTTCTTATTGCTTTAAAATGCTATTCATTCCATGCCAGTGGATTCTTCTTCAACTAATCAGATATATATATATATATATATATATATATATATATATATATATATAATATATATATGCATGCATACATATCTATACAATATATGAAAAAAAAGTTCAAAACTCTCCTTGGATGACACGTGTCACCTTTTTAGAGTAAACATGTCTCAGCATCCTAGGTTCTAAACCCTCTATCTTATGTTACAATCTGTAGAGAGTGTGGTAAAGAAGTTAGCAGGGGAGGAGGGAAAAAAATATCGTGGCACAGAAAGTTAAAGAGAAAGCTTGCGGGAGAGGATGAAGTATATAACAATGGATGCTACGGGGGGAGAGAGAGAAGAGAAAAAAGCCATATGTTTTTCATCTCAGATCGATGGATGGGTGATATGCTTGACATAAAATGCCAAATCAGCATCCATGTTGGAGTCGTAGCTTACTTGTGAGAGAAAGAGAGAAAAAGAAAAAAAATGAGAGTACATGGATTTGGAAGGGACATAACACAAGCGTGCCTTCCCTTTTAATTAGAGGATAGAAGGTTAAGAAAAGAAATCTTAGAGGCTTTAATTAGAGATAGAAATTTTAAGAAAAAAAATAAAAAATACTAATGGCAAAGATAGATTGTCTTATCAGTTGCTTTTTTTGGATGATGCTATATATATGTGGGAAGGTTCAAAGGCTTATTCAAAGATGAAATGCATTACTACTAGGACTGAATAGAGAAAGGTGAGGTTGAGAGCATTGCCTCCTTTTTTGTGTTTCTAATTGCTGTTTTTTTTGGTGCTTTATCAGATTTTTGAGGATTCAAAGGATCAAAGATGCTGATCTTTTGAGTATTCATTAGACAAGAAACTAAAGAAAGGGAGCTAGAAAAGGTAAGTTCAGAATTTTTTTTTAAATATTTTTTCGTTAGTTTCTTCATTGGTTCATAATTTTCATTTCCTTATCAGTTTCTTATAAAGTTGTTGGAGGAAATCTGCCAGCTTTCAAATTTTTTAGTTTACCATATGAGAAATAGTATTCTATTTTCTTATTAAAAATGTAGGAGAGTTGCTATCTGAATTTCGACAGCCTTCCACTCCTTTATCCAGAAGCATCATCTGAGGGAAGAAAAGGACAAAGGATTGCTGCCATGGTTTGGTAGCCTTCCATAGTATCCACATAAAAGAAAAAAAGATGGCATGCTGCTGAGGTTCAGTAGTCTTCTGTTGAATAGAAAGAAGGAACATATGTGGGTTGAGGGATTGGGTGAGAGACTAGCAAATAGTAAGGAGTGAATGGGTTAAGTGTCTATTAAAATAAAAAAAAAAACCACGATTACTACTGATATTCGGCAGCCTTCCAATGAATAGAAAGAAGAAATATATGTGGGTTCGGAATCAGGTGAGGGTTAGTGAACAAAAAGAAGTGAATGGTTTAAGAGATAAAAACATGGATGTAGATTAACGGGTTTATGGATCCACTATTATCGGATCTGGGTTAACGGGCGCAGCAAATGGATCTTGGATGATTGGGTAATAGGTTTATGAATCCAAACTTATTGGATGTAGGTGTTGGGTTAACAGATGCAACAACTGGGTCATGGGTAATCAGGTTAATGGGTTATTGAAGTCGGGTTGGTTTGGTTAGAGTTGTGATCTGGTTAGGATTAGGTGTTAAGGTTAGGGAGCATGCTAGGCTTAATCTAGGGATAGGGTTAGAACCTGGGTTAGGGTAAGGGTTATGCTTGGGTTGGGTGTCAGGGCTAGGGTTAAGGATCCGGTTAGGATTAGGGTCAGTGTTAGGGTTAGGATTAAGATTTCAGTTAGGATTAGAATTAGGGTTAGGGTTAGAATTATAATTT
This sequence comes from Elaeis guineensis, assembly GCF_000442705.2. Taxonomy (NCBI): domain Eukaryota; kingdom Viridiplantae; phylum Streptophyta; class Magnoliopsida; order Arecales; family Arecaceae; genus Elaeis; species Elaeis guineensis. The sequence goes on along the minus strand of NC_026000.2, from coordinate 113,827,939 downwards.
AGGTTAGGATTTGGGTTAGGGTTAGGGTTAGGATTAGGGGTTGGGTTAGGGTTGGGGTTGGGTTAGGGTTGGGGTAGGGTTACAAAGAAGGTTGAATCGGAGAAGACAATGAAAAAAGAAAAAGAAAAATAGATGCAAATAAACCATGAAGAAGAGGAAAAAGGAATAAGGTCTGGCTTGTAATGAAAAGTAAAATGTATTAAAAAAATAATAATAAGTAATAGAATATGGAGAAGGTTAGAAATAATAGATTTTGAAAATGAAACCTACATTAAATCGGTTCGACCGGAGATGAGAGCATAGGCATTGGTTGGAAAAAGGTGCAGAGCAACCTTAGGACTCATCGAAGGGAAGAAGAGTTGTCAACCTCGAGGATAGCACCCTCCAATGCATTGTCCTCAGAGAGGAAATGAAGAAGGAAAAAAGGAACCAAGAGATTAGGATGGCTGCTGCCTCAGTCATCCTCTAGGTGATATAATTGGTGGTGGAAAGAAAAACCACAAGATCAAGTGTGATGCATCTGGTCATCCTCCCCTGGTGATACAATCGGTAACAGAAAGGAAAGGTAGGAGGGGATCTAAAACATCTACTCATGGAGAGAGAGGAACTCAAATCAGACAAGGAAAAATGTAGGAAAAAGGCCTAAAGTGGTGGTCAGGAGAGAGTGAAAGAAGAGAGAGGGTTGTGGAAGCGGCGGTGGTAGGATAAGTGAGCAAGGGTTAGATTTAGGGTTAAAAAAAGAATCAGACATATAATTATTCTATAGATTCATGGCGCATAAAAGTTAAAAAGGATAAAATTATGTACCCATCCTCATAGAAATAATATCAAAAAATTAGTTTTAAATTAATAGGGCATGTAGAAATTTTATGAGATCGATAGTACAAAATAGCTTTCTGAAGCATCTTCATGCGAGTGTTCCCATAATTTTTCTATAAGTGAATTATTACATTTTGATTTTTTTTCCCTCTTATTTTTATTCTTTTATTCAAATTAAAAAAAAAATCCATGCGGTGTTTTATGTGATAATTTTTCCCTTTTTATTTTATTTATTGTTTAATTATGTGAGGCATAAAATTGTTATTTGCTTCATTTAAAGTTTTTTTAATGAACATAAATTATGATAAATACCTATAAAGCAATCATTTCTTAGCCTTTTTTATAAAAATTTTGTCTATAAATAAGTTTTTAACCTGATTTAACTAATCATTATGATTATAAAATAAAGGATATGTAGCTCTCATATCTATTATTTATTTATTTATTTGATTATGTATTCAGATTAGGGGATATAAATTAAAAAGATTTTTTCCCATTCTTTGCTGTACAGTTATAATTTATGAATACAATAACTATTTTTTAAAAATATTATGTATATATTTTTAATCATACATAACAAAATTTGAATCATCCCAAAAAAATAGTATTTTCTTATGAATTATTGATTTTATTATTTATTGTAATTGTAGACATGGATTTAATAATTTTTTTTTGAAAATTTTGCTGCAAGAGATCACCACAAAATTAGGTCTTATGCCTTCTATATACGACTTAGAATTATGAGGCAGCAATTTTTTGAAGGCTTATGTGGATGTCACTTTTGAGTGGGGACAGAAACTGGAGGATGAGCTTTTCAAATACATTAAGATATGAGGATGGATAGGATGCATACAGATTGAGTCCAAGAAAATTGTTATCGACTTTATCATAATTGAGCTAAAGAATTATTTCAATTTTAAAGGTGAGTATTGAGATTTGATACCTCGAAATTCGATCTATATTGAGCCCATAGCGAGGTTCAGAACAACGAATGGAGTCTAACGAGTTAAAAAATAGTCCAAACAAAATCTAGACAGCAAAGATATGTACGAAAGAAGATCGGAGCAGGTGGCACGGGCACAAGGTAGTGGTGGCTGACAGCAGTGTGGTCGGGCCCGATGGAGATGCACGCATGCAGGCGTGCACGGCCCAACGCACAAGCGAGCCTAGAGCGGATGTGTGCATGGGCCAGCCCAACGCGTGTGGGCGCCCAGGTCCAATGCCTGTGCGGTCCATCATGGATTGCGGGGTGCTGGGCTGTCCATGATGCTGCGTGGACCAAACATGCGATCCACACACAGTCCAGGGAGTTTTTGCATGATCCAATGGTCCAAATCGCAGCCGATCATGATCGAATGATTGGAACTCAATCTGGGTGTGATCAGGTATGATTAGAAGCTATTTTGTATGATCGGACGGCTCTAGTGTGAGTCGGTCATGATTGGACGGTCACGGATGGTTCTAGATTGATTGGGACTCTGTATTCCTATTGAAATAGTATTTTTGAGATTCTGGAGTTATATAGCTCTGATTGATGAGTCGTTTATTGCGTTGGAGTGCTGGTGATATCCTAGAGGTGTAGAAAGACTTCAAGAGAGGTTTCAGAGAGCTTTTGTTAGGATTTTGGGACTTCTTGTTGAGAGACTCTTGTATAAAAGTTGAGTGGTGAGTTCTTCTTGTATTGATTTTATTTTATTTTCTCATAGTGAAGCTTGCATATACCGTAGAGGTAGGCTTGAGGCCGATCATATATTTGTATGGTGTTTCTTATTTTATTTTTTCTTTCTTTCTGTTGTACCATGTGATACCAGATCCTGCCAATAATTGGTATCAAAGTAAGGTGGTGCTAGAGCATAGGTTGCAGTGGTGGTGATCGAGATAAAAGATGGAGAAGACAAGCACAATCAAGGTGGAGACAATCGGTTTGACGAAAAGAGTAATTTCTCCTTATGGCAAGCAAGGGTGAAAGATGTGCTCATCCACAAGGGTTGATCGATGCTCTCTTGTGCGAGAAAAAGTCAACCACCATGGAGGTGCAGGATTGGAGGTAGCTCCAGATGCAGACGATGAGTGCATTTGCTTATACCTAGTGGATGAAGTAGTGATTCATGTACTTGGCGAGACTTCTCCGATGATGCTGTGGTCGAAGCTCGAGGAGTTGTACATGGCGAAGTCTCTCATCAACACCCTCTTCCTCTGGAGACAGTTCTACCAGCTGGGATCACTAAGGAATAGAGCATGTAAGAGCATCTCGCCACTTCTAAAAGATCCTCACCGACCTTCTCAGCATTGGCGAGAAAGTTGAGGACAAGATCAGGATACTGATCTTGCTAGCATCTTTTCCTCCTTCGTATGAGTCCTTGGTGACTGCTCTTCTAGTGGGAAGAGCACCATTAAGATGGATGAGGTCACCATGATGATTCTCCAGAATGAGGTTCTCAGGAGGGAGAACTTAGCTTCGAGCATAGGTGACAACAGCTCAGCTTTGTGGTTTTTGGAAGAGTAGGAGACGATAGATAGAGCGACAGGAGATCGTGATGAGGGCGGTCCAAGTCTAAGATGAGAGACTTGAGTAAGATCAGTGTTACCAGTGTGATGAGTTGGGACATCTAGCTAGAGATTGTCCTCAACTCAGGATCAGATGAGGGCTACTGTAGCGACGGCTAGTAGTGAGTCAAAGGATAATGTCCTAGAGATATTTGATAAGGTATCTACTTCTTCTCAATAGTGAATTTTAGATTCTGCATGCACCTATCATGTATGTTGCAGAGAGGAGGAGTTTGACTCTCTGGAGAGCAGTGAGGGCACTATTTATCTGTCGGATGGATCGAGCTATTCAATCATAGGCATCGGGATGGTCAGCTGGAGCACACATGATGTTGTAGTGAGGAGATTGGATGAGGTCTGATACATAATCAATTTCAGGTAGAATCTTATCTCATTGAGCAGACTGAATTTGAGAGACTATAGGACGGTAACTGGTGGAGGAATCCTGAAGGTGTTGCACAGCGATAGGATTATTCTAGAGAGAAAGAAGAGGATGAGAGGATATTACTACCTGATGGGGAGCCTAGTGTGAGGAGGAGCTTCAGAGCCAGGAGGATCCAAAGTGAGGTGGAGCTCTAGGTGGAGGTAGATCGGGCACTAGACGGGAGACTTGGGAGAATGAGAGACGACGTCGCAGAGTGAAGTTTCTATTACCGCAGGAGACTTCTCCGAGCAGGTCTTTGGTCAAAATGGACATAGCCCATGATGGAGGTGGGATCGAGCATCCTGGCTCGACTCCCATGCTTGCCCATCCATGAGACAGCAGGCATACCCCAGGGTGTGGGGGTGCGATGGATCACAGACTCTCAGAGACAAGTAAAGATCGAATATCAAGTCGAGATGGAGATTGTTGAGATTTGATGTCTTGAGATTCGATCCATATTGAGCCTACGGTGAGGTCCAAGATGATAAATGGAGTCCAACGACCTAAGAACAGTCCAAACGAAGCTCAGACGATGAAGATATGCATGAAAGAAGATCAGAGTAGGTGGCACAGTGCATGAGGCGGCGGCAGTCGGCGGTGGGACGGCGGGGGCCGGAGGTGGCACGGTCGGGTCCATTGGAGATGCACGCATGCAGGCGCACACGGGCCCAGCACGAGCATGCATGCAGACCCAGTGTCGGCGTGCATGCGTGTGGGCCGGCCCAGTGTGCGCGGGCGCCCAGGCCCAACACTTGCATGGTCCACCATGGACTGCGGGGTGCTGGGCGGTCCATAAAGCCGTGTGGATCGAACATGCAGTCCACACATGGTTCAGGAGAGTTTTTGCATGATCCGACGGTTCAGATCACAGTCGATCGTGATAGGATGGCTGGAACTTAATTCGGGCATGATCAGGCATAATCAGAGGCTATTTTGCATGATCAAACGGCTCTGATGTGAGCCGATCACGATCGGATGACCACGGATGGTTCTAGAGTTGATTGGAACTCTGTATTCCTACTGAAACAATATTTTTAAGATTTTGGAGTCTATATAGCTCCGATTGATGAGCCGTTTATTACATTGGGGAGCTGGTGACATCCTGAAGGTATAAAAAAGCTCTAAAAGAGATTTTAAAGAGCTTTTATAAGGATTTTGGGGCTTCTTATTGAGAAATGCTTGTACAAGGATTGAGTGGTGAGTTCCTCTTGTATTAGTTTTATTTTATTCTCTTATAGTGAAGCTTGCACACCCCATGGAGGTAGGCTTAAGGCCAATCCATGTATTTATATTGTTTTTTTATTTTGTTTCTTCTTTCTTCCTACTGCATCATTGGTACCGGATCCTGCCAATAATTGGTATCAGAGCAAGGTGGTGCAGAGCATAGATTGTGATGTTGGTGATTGAGATAGAAGATGGAGAAGACAAGCACAATCAAGGTGAAGATCAACAGGTTTGATGAAAAAGTAATTTCTTCTTGTGGCAAGTAAGGATAAAAAATATGCTCATCTAGCAAGAGTTGATCGATGCTCTCTTATGCGAGGAGAAGCCAACCACCATGGAGGTGCAAGATTGGAGGCGACTCCAGATGCAGATGTGAGTACGATCCGTTTGTACCTAACAGATGAGGTGATGATCCATGTGCTTGATGAGACTTCTCCACGATGCTCTGATCGAAGCTCGAGAGTTGTACATGACGAAGTCTCTCACCAACACCCTCTTCCTCTAGAGATAGTTTACCAGCTGCGGATGATTGGGGGATAGAGCATACAAAGCATCTCAGCCACTTCCAAAAGATCCTCACCGATCTCCTCAGCATTGGTAAGAAAGTTGAAGAGAAAATCAGAGTGCTGGTCTTGCTAGCATCACTTCTCCCTTTGTATGAGTCCTTGGTAATTGCTCTTCTAATAGGAAAGAGCACCATCAAAATGAATGAGATCACTGTGGTGATTCTCCAAAATGAGGTTCTTAAGAGGTAGCACCCAGCTTGAGCTCAGGTGGCGGTAGTTCAACTTTGGTGATTTCTGGAGGAGCTGGAGGCGGCAAACGGAGCAACAAGAGATCGCAATGAGGGCGGTCCAAATCCAGGATGAGAGACTTGAGCAAGATCGGATGTTACTGATGTGATGAGTTGGGGTATTTAGCCAGAGATTGCCCTCAACTCAGAGATCGGATGAGGGCTACTGTAGGAATGGCCAGTAGCGAGTCAGAGGATGATGTCCTAGAGATATCTGATGAGGTATTTACTTTTTTCTAGCAATGAATTTTAGATTTTGCATGCACCTATCATGTATATTGCAGAGAGGAGCAGTTTGACTCCCTAGAGAACAATGAGGATATGTTTATCTGTCGGATGGATCGAGCTGTGCGATCATAGGCATCGAGATGATCAGTTGGAGGACACATGATGGTGCAATGAGGAGATTGAAGGAGGTCCGATATATATCCAATTTCAGACGGAATCTTATCTCACTGAGCAGACTGGATTCGAGAGGCTACATGATGGTAGTGTTGTGATCCAGGTGGTGTGCCCAAGGCCCAGGAGACCAAGGCTAAGGCCAAGGTCCATCATTCATGAGGGCTTCATGGAGGCTCTAGGGCTAGTTGGGCCCTAGGTTGAAAGGCTGTGGGCCTTTTGGGTTCTCGAGGTCTAGGTTATGTGGGCCTCAAGGGACCAACTCTTTATGGGCCAGGTCTAGGCCCAGGATAGGTGAGATTAGATCGATTCATGGGTGTACATGGGCTTGGGTTAACCTAATCTCCCATAGAGTTGGTCAAGGGAGTTTTGGGTTTGGGTCACTTGACCCTGTGTTTATATATACATGCACTGTATAGGTTTGATTAAGCCAAGAAATATGAAAACTCTTTCTCTCAAATCTCCCTCTCTCTCTTCTCCCTCTCTCTTTAGCTATTCTCCATGCCCTAGGAGCAAGAAACCTAGGGTTTCTTGCCGTCAGGTCCATAGAAGGCAGAAAAAGCAGGGGAGGCCTAGGGTTTTGAGCCCCTCCCCCTTTGTGCCCCACCATTTTGCCTCTCCTCTCTTGTAGCCATCCAAACATCAGGTCCAGGACTTGGAATCTCTTGTTACAAGGTTGGTGCAAGTTCCTCTCAGATCTGTAGTTGATCTGAGGTCGTTTGAGGCACGGATGAGATCTCCATCAACAGATCTACAGGAAAGGTTGCAGCAGGACAGATCTGCAAGGTCTGGTTCTATCTACCTTCTTTCCTATCTAGAATACCCCGATTCGAGATCTACGAATTGAAAGACCTCGGTCCAGGCCTGATCTGGTTGGGTACTAGATCTTGGATTTTTTAGAGGTGATCTTAGAGGCTTCTTCATCTGGAACGAAAGGCTGATGAAGAAGACAGCAACCAGGCTGATTTCGTTAATGGCCTTCGATCGAGTCCAGAAGTCTTCAGATTTGTTCGTTGCTGGTTTTGCTGCACCCAAGGTCTGTGGGAGGAGCCGGATCGTACTCCAATAGTTGGTATCAGAGCCACGGTGGTGAGGAAGCGGTTCCAAGCACGAGAAGTTGAAGATCCCAAGTGCTGAAAATTTTCAGCAAGATACCATCAAGGTATATTCTACACTTCTTGATTTTATATTGCTTGTTTGGCTTGGATCAGTCATGGGCAGCAATATGAAGGTCGATTTTGAGAAGTTTGATGGCAAGAAAAATTTTTTTATGTGAAAATCCGGGTGGAGGATCTTCTGGTGCAAGTAGATTTGGATCAGGCTTTGGATGAGAAGCCTGAGGGAATGACAGATAGACAGTGGGCATCGTTGGAGAAGAAAGCATGCTCGGTGATCAGAGAATGTTTGGCGGATGCGGCGTTGTATTCGGTGCTGGAAGAAAAGACTCCGAAGGGCCTTTGGTCGAAGTTGCACACCATATATATGGGGAAGAATATGTGCAACAAGCTAATGCTGAAGAAGAAGTTGTACAGTCTTCGGATGCAGGAGGGATCTGATGTGATTGGCCATATTCAGAGGTTCGACCAGTTGTGCACAGAGTTGATGAATATCGGGTGAAGCTGGATGAGGAGGACAAGTCCTGTTGCTTTTGTGTTCGCTGCCAGGATCATATGACTCTTTGGTGACTACACTGCTCTACGGCAAGGAGACTCTGGAATATGAGGACATGGTCTCGATGCTGAGGTCTAATGAGCAAAGAAAAAGTTGACTAGAGATCGGGCTCTCCAGGAGGGTTTGGTAGTAGGGGAGAGGACAGGTAGAGGCAGAGGCAGAAGCAAGTCCAGGGGGCAGTCCAAGTCCAGGAAGGGAAAGAAAGAGATAAAATGCTTCAAGTGCAATGAGTTCGGGCACTTCAAGCGAGAATGTCCACTATGGAAGAGCAAGAAGGGAGAAAGAAGTAGCTCAGAATCAGTGAGTGCAGTTGCTGGGCAGCAGGTGGAGGATGATCTACTTGTGGTATCAGATGGTCACAGGCATTACACAGAGGAGTGGACACTAGACTCTGCGTGCTCACATCACTACACGCCACACAGGTCTTGGTTTGCGACATACACCAAGATAGATGAGGGATCAGTGACTCTAGGCGACAATTATCCTTGTAAGGTGGCTGGGATAGGGACAGTCAGGGTGAGGATGTTTGATGGGATTGTGAGGACATTGATAAATGTAAAGCATGTCCCGGAGCTGGAAAAGAATCTGGTGTCACTAGGCTACTTGGAGCGCAGTGGATACAGCTTCAGCAGTAGGGCTAGAAGCGAGTATTAAACATCTCCAATGGAGCTATGGTGGTGATGAGAGGCAGGAGGTTGGACAATAATCTCTATTGCATGGAGGGATCTGTGGTGACCGGAGAGTCTGATGCAGCAGCTGCAGCACAGGACCAGCAGGGGGCTTACAGGATGTGGCACTACCGCCTAGGCCACATGGGTGACAAGGGGCTGAGGGAGTTGAGCAGGAGAGGACTCATCTCTGATCTGGAGGATGGTGCTATAGGGGAGATCTGCGAGCCTTACCAGATGGAAAGCAGAGGAGAGTTCAGTTCAACATCAGTACAACCCGCAGTGCAGCCCCTCTAGAGTTAGTACACACGGATGTGTGGGGACCAGCAACAGTTTCAGCTAGGAATGGGGCCAGATACTTCATGATCCTGATTGATGATTTCTCAAGAAAACTTTGGATTTACTTCATGAGAGAGAAGTCTAAGGTCTTCACCAAGTTCAAAATCTGGAGAGCTGAGGTGGAGAAGGAGCAGGGGAGGAGCGTGAAGTGTCTGAGGTTAGACAATGGCGGGAGTACACCAACAGAGAGTTTCAGGATACTGTGAGGAGTGTGGGATCAGGAGATACTTCTCAATTAAGGGGACTCCACAGCAGAATGGGGTGGCCGAGAGGATGAACAGAACACTTCTGAAAAAGGCACGATGCATGAGGCTGCAGGCAGGGCTTTCAAAGGCATTCTGGGTTGACATAGTTGACGCAGCGGGTTACTTGGTCAATCGATCACCTCACACCAGGTTGGATGGCAGGCTTCCAGAGGAGGTGTGGTCTGGGAGGACAATTGGGCTGGGCCATCTACGGATATTTGGGTGCACGGCCTATGTGCACATTGGAGCTGGTGAGCGGAGCAAGCTAGACGCCAGATCACGCAAGACGGTGTTTCTAGGCTATCCGCGAGGAGTTAAGGGATACAGGCTGTGGGATCCCTTGGAAAAGAAGGTCATCATTAGTCAGGATGTGACTTTTGATGAGAAGTCAGTCCTATGGAGGTGAGCAGGCATGGAGGAGCAGCAAGAGCAGGAGGAGGTTCAGCAGGGTGCTGCTGGACAGCTTACCTCTTTGATTTTGCCTCTTGCAGGTACTACTGGAGGATATGACATTCAGGTGGAGCACCTACCTAAGGTGTCTCCACAGGTGGAGAGGACTCGGACAGATGATCGAGGTGAAGAGGTCCAGTAGGAGCGAGCTGGACGAGGACTGATATCGGTGTTGCCCTACACAAGCCCAAGAGGACCATCAGGCAATTTGACCGATATGGCTTCGAGGAGATGCTGTCATATGCCCTGGTGATAGCGAATGGAGACCCATATACGTATCAGGAGGCTATTGAGAGCCAGGACAAAGAGCGGTGGGTCCAGGCGATATCCGAAGAGATGCAGTCTCTCCACCAGAACCAGACGTGGCAATTGGTGCAGTTGCCACAGGGGAAGAGGCCCATTGGCTGCAAATGGGTCTACAGTCCAAGGAAGGGCCTTCAGAGCAGGGAGGTATCAGATTCAAGTGAGGTTAGTGGCCAAGGGATACTTTCAGAAGGAAGGCATCGACTTCAGCGAGGTCTTCTCTCCCATCGTCAGACATACTTCTATCAGAGTGTTGCTGAGCATTGTAGCAGCTCAGGATTTAGAGCTGGAGCAGATGGATGTCAAGACGGCGTTCCTCCATGGGCATTTGAAGGAGAGGATTTACATGGAGCAGCCACCCAGTTTCAGGGATCCAGGATCAGAGGGAAAGGTTTGTTTGTTGCAGAAGTCGCTGTACGGGCTGAAGCAGTCGCCGAGGCAATGGTACAAGCGGTTCGACTCCTATGTGCGTAGCATTGGACTTTCCAGGTGCGAGTTTGATCCCTGTGTTTATGTTCAATCTCTTGAGGATGGTTCTAGGGTGTTCCTACTCTTGTATGTGGATGACATGCTTATAGCATGCAAGAGTAGGAAGGTTGTGCAGGATCTGAAGGCATCCTTATCTCGGGAGTTTGAGATGAAGGATTTGGGCCCTGCAAGGAAGATCTAGGCATGGAGATTTTCAGAGATCGAGCCCGGAGGGTGCTGCATCTATCTCAGGGGGGCTACATACAGAAGGTCTTAGAGAGGTTCGGGATGAAGGGAGCAAAGCCGGCGGAGCTACCACTTGTCGTCACTTCAGACTCTCGAAGACCATGGCGCCACAGACTAAGGTGTAGGCTCAGGAGATGGAGATGGTTCCTTATGCTTCAGGAGTTGGGAGCTTGATGTATGCGATGGTCTGTTGTAGGCCAGACATCGCTCATGCAGTGAGTCAGGTTAGCAGGTTCATGGCGCAGCCTGACAGGGAGCACTGGAGAGCTCTGAAGTGGATATTCAGATACCTGACGGGTTCAGTTGGAGTTGGCATCTGCTACGAACAGCGAGGAGGTGCAGTGGGATACTCTGACATGTCCAGGGAGGCTCAAGGGCTGATTGGGTTATGTAGATGCAGACTTCGATGGAGATGTGGATACCCGGAGGTCTACAACAGGCTTCATCTTTAGCCTGTATGGAGGTCCTATTTCTTGGAGATCGAGTCTGCAGCCTATCACGGCCCTATCCACTATAGAGGCGGAATACATCGGCTGACAGAAGCAGCTAAGGAGGCAATTTGGCTGAAGGGTTTGTTGACGGAGATGGGCCTTACTCAGGAGGCATTAGAGTGCACTGTGACAGCCAGAGTACACTTCTATTAGCATAGAACTCAGTCTATCATGCAAGGACAAAGCACATCGACATTCGGTATCATCGGATCAGGGAGCTTGTGGAGGATGATGAGGTGGAGCTGGTAAAGGTACACACCAAGGAGAACCCAGTTGATGCACTTACGAAGGTACTTCCACAGGACAGCTTTCAGAGATGTGTTGAGCTGATTCGGCTGATGGACAGAGTGGAGCTGGTTGAGGCCTTGGGACACCAAGGTGGAGATTGTTGTGATCCAGGTGGTGTGCCCAAGGCCCAGGGGACCAAGGCTAAGGCCAAGGTCCATCATTCATGAGGGCTTCATGGAGGCTCTAGGGCTAGTTGGGCCCTAGGTTGAAAGGCTGTGGGCCTTTCGGGTTCTTGAGGTCTAGGTTATGTGGGCCTCAAGGGATCAACTCTTTATGGGCCAGGTCTGGGCTCAGGATAGGTGAGATTAGGTCGAGTCATGGGTGTACATGGGCTTGGGTTAATCTAATCTCCCATAGAGTTGGTCAAGGAGTTTTGGGTTTGGGTCACTTGACCCTGTGTTTATATATACATGCACTGTATAGGTTTGATTAAGTCAAGGAATACGAAAACTCTTTCTCCCAAGTCTCTCTCTCTTCTCCCTCTCTCTTCAGCTATTCTCCATGCCCCAGGAGCAAGAAACCTAAGGTTTCTTGCCGCAGATCCATAGAAGGCAGGAAAAGCAGGGGAGGCGCTAGGGTTTTGAGCCCCTCCCCTTTTGTGCCGCCAACCATTTTGCCTCTTCTTCTCTTGCAGTTCCCAAACATCAGGTCAGGACTTGAAATCTCTTGCTACGAGGTTGGTACAAGTTTCTCTCAGATCTGGAGTTGATCTGAGGTCGTTTGAGGTACGGTGAGATCTCCATCAACAGATCTACAGGAAAGGCTGCAGTAGGATAGATCTGCAAGGTCTGATTCTATCTACCTTCTTCCCTATCTAGAATATCCCGATTCGAGATCTACGAATTGGAAGACCTCGGTCCAGGCCTGATCTGGTTGGGTACCAGATTTTGGATTTTTTTAGAGGTGATCTTAGAGGCGTTCTTCATCTGGAGTGAAAGGCCGATGAAGAAGACAGCAACCAGGCTGATTTCGTCAATGGCCTTCGATCGAGTCCAGAAGTCTTCAAATTTGTTCGTTGCTGGTTTCGCTACACCCAAGGTCCATGGGAGGAGCCGGATCATACTCCAACAGGTAGCTGATAGAGGAATCCTAAAGATGTTGCAGGCGATAAGATTATTTTGATGGGAAAGAAAAGGATGAGAGAACATTACTAGCTAGCAGGAAGTCCAGTGCGAGGTGGAGCTTTAGGAGCCAAGAGAGCTCAGAGCGAGGTGGAGCTCCAAGTGGAGGTGGATCGGGCACTAGACGGGAGACTCTAGAAGATGAGAGGCAACATCACAGAGTGAAGTTCCTATTACCGCAGGAGACTTCCCCGAATAAATCTTTGGTCAGAATGGATACAGCCCATAATGGAGGTGGGATCAAGTGGCCTGGCTTGACTCCCATATTTGCCCATCCATGAGATAGCAGGCATGCCCCAAGGCATGGGGTGAGATGGATTACAAGCTCTTAAAGACAGATGGAGGTCAAATATTGAGTTGAGGTGGAGATTGTTGAGATTTGATGTTTTGATATTCGATCCATATTGAGCCCACAGCGAGGTCCAAGACGACGAACGGAGTTCAATATGCTCAAGAACAGTCCAAACAAAGTCCAAATGGCAAGATATGCACGAAAGAAGACCGGAGCAGGTGGCACAGTGCACTAGACGATGGCGGTCGGCAGCAGGCTGTGGGGGCTAGTGATGGCACGGCCGGGCCCGACAAAGATGCGCTCACGCAGGCATGCATGGCCCAGTGTGCGAGCGGGCCCAGCACAGGTGTGCATGTGGGCATGCCCAGTGCGCACGGGTGCTCAGGCCCAGCGCTTGCACGGTCGACCGTGGACCGTGAGGTGCTGGGTGGTCCATGAAGCCGCGTGGATCGAACATGCGGTCTACACGTAGTCAAGGGGAGTTTTTGCACGATCCGATGGTCCAAATCATAGTTGGTCACGATCGGATGGCTTGAACTCAATCCGGGCAAGATCAGGCATGATTAGAGGCTATTTTGCATGATCGAACGGCTCTGGTGCGAGTCGATCACGATGGGATGGCCACGGATAGTTTTAAGGTTGATTGAGATTCTGTATTTCTACTGAAATAGTATTTTTGAGATTCTAAAATCTATATAGCTCCGATTGACGAGCCGTTTATTATATTGAAGAGTTGGTGACATCTTGGAGATGCAGAAGGGCTTCAAAAGAGGTTTAAGAGAGCTTTTGTGAATATTTTGAAACTTTTTGTTGAGAGACTTTTATACAAAGATTGAGTGGTGAGTTCCTCTTGTATTGATTTTATTTTATTTTCTCATAGTGAAGCTTGCATGCCCCGTGGAAGTAGCTTTGAGGCTGATCTACATATTTATATTGTATTTCTTATTTTGTTTCTTTTCTTTCTGCTGCACCGTGTGGTACCGGATCTTGCGCAACTTTGAGGATGTTAATTATCTGGATAAAAAGCATTATAGATATCTGTATGAAGTTATCAATGTAGCTCATGATTGCTTAGAGGTCTAGCATAGGAATTTATCATGAGATTACAATTTAACCATGGAGAGGTATAGGTAACTTGAATCTGATAATAATATATTACAGGAAGAGGTTGTTGGATATAGGAGAATGTATCATTTGGATATCGGGCTGTTTGTTGGGGAAAACTCAATTTAGTGTTCATTGCCAAAGACTGTTGTGTGATTCTAAATATATTTATCTATTTTTCAAATTTTGTTTCTTTAATTTTATAATGTTGTGATATACCTTCTTTGGATATAACAATGAATAATGATACAGTTATATAATGATGTAAACTAAAAGATGAAATATAATATAATGTGCATTTTTTTACCTGATATATTATGATGTACATGTTTTTAAGTTTTTCCCTCTCTTGATGCCATATTAGAAACAATAATGACATATTAAAAAAATAATTGTAATTATAAAAAATACTATTGTATTTAATAATATTTGTGTTATTGCTATTCAGACTATGTTTAGAAACAAAGATTTTAAGTTATTATTAATGTGATTTTATTATAATTTCTAGATAATATGTAACATTTGTAACATAAGGGCATATTTATATAATTATATGCAGTATGTACATTTTTTTTTTACGTAGGTGATTACTGAAAAGTTGTTAATTTTTGAATCATGTTAATAGATAAAAGTTTCGATATAATGATATTTGTATTGATTATATATTATATTTATAATAATTTTTTTATTTGATTAAAAAATATAAATTTAGTTGTTCAACATATTTCTACTATAACTTTTATGTAACATTCGATTATTTATTTTTTTGATTAAATTATTTTATAATTTGAATATTCATTGAAAGTGATAATTAATGTTGTGCCAAAGCAAGCATGGACACAGACGCAAAAGGGCAATAAATTTAAAACAACGACAGAATACCGTTGTGCCTTGGTGCAGTGATACCCAGGGAAACTTGGCATTCGTGCCAGGTGCCCCACATCGCCCAGCATCTAACTACCAGAATTTTCAGTATGATATATTCAAATAAATCTAGGATTTAAGCACTTGTTCATATCGCTACACCGTACCTTATCGGCAAGATAACAATGCTTGTGCTGTATTGTATTATAACATACTAATCCATATCCCATTAGTAAGGCACAAACATCCACACTGATATTAATACTTCAATCCTGGATATATATATATATTTTATTTTATATATATATTTTATATATATAATTTGAATAATTACATGATAGATACATTATGGATTTTTTTTTTTTTATATATATGATAGGTATAATTTGAATAAAAATGTACATGATAACGAGTCACAATTAAATGGCACTTTATATTTAAAAAAAAAAGAAAGAAAAAAACTTTCTGATGCACTAAAATTTGCTACACTTAAAAAAGGATGCTTATAGGTAGTTTAAATAAGTTATATTTGGCACTTATGGGTTGTGACTTGAGAGGGTTTTCTTTTCTCTATTTTGTTTAACTATGATATGTTTCTTAATTTAGTATTACAATTTTGATTCAAGTTAAGAGTTTAATTTAAGAGGAGTTTGAATCTACAAGAGATTGGTTGCATCATATTTTTTATTTGCTATACCAACATCATTTTAAAATATTTTTTAATATCACTTTGTTCTCTACATCTATGACAGAGTATATGTTAATATTAATTTTTTTTTTTCTTAGATTGTTCTATGAATCCAACCTGCAACATTCTATGTGCTCTTTTATTTTAGGTACCAACAAAATATATCTTCATATATTTATGTTATCCATGGTTATTTATCAATTTCAAAATTTCCCTTTATATGTATTTCAACATGGTTTGGTATATATTATTTGCATAATATTTAATTATTTAAATTCTAATTTATTTTTCTTCATGCATGTATTCTATATTTTCTTAATTAAAAAGTATAATGGAATCATCACAAATATTTAGATAAAATAAGATAACAAGAATGAACATTATTACTCAGAGAAGAGCTTAGAAAAAAGCAGAACCTGATAATCATTTATGAGATATTGTTAAAAGAAAGAGGAACATACATATAATTTTTCATTCAACTGTTAGTGAGAAAGGACATGTCCACACTATTGGTTACAAAAACTTCTCAACTATAGATACATCTATGATTTTCAATATTGAGGAAGATATAGACGTATAGATGATTTAACCAAATATTTGTACAACATCTTCCTCTAGACATTCCGGTCAGTGATTAAATAATAATTTATTTTATTTTCTTCTAGAATCTGGTCAGCAATATTTTTGATTTTGCTTTCGTTATTATATAAATATATGTACTGAACCATTAGATAATGGAGAATTTAAATATGAATGTCAATATTGTGGAGCTTTTTTTGGTATAAAGAATGCATAAATAAATTGCATGATACATTAACACCTAAATTTAGCTTATATTACGAGAAAGTAGAGTATACATTCCATTGCTCAAAGAAACTCTAGCTTTTTTAAATACTTTATTAGATTATCACGGATGAAAGAGAGCTTTAAAATTTTAAGAAAATATTAGAGTATATAATTCGATGTTTGCATTTACGCCGATTAGAGTAAAAATTGATAATGAGATTAATACCAAATCTAGCCCCTATATTTTTCAGGTCAATAGTCAGAATCATCATAAATGGGTTCATTACTACTAGTTGATGGAGAGAGTAAAATTTGTACAGCTATATTATATGATATAAAAAATGAAGTGAGCAACAGAATTAGAGCACTAGGATCTAATGATTATGTACTATTGACCATGAAATAGTGGAAAGATTAATGAATATGTTTGATCAAGAAAATAAAATTGCTACAACTTTCAGAATAGCTAGAGATTAATTATTTTAAAGAATTAAAATTTTCATCGATGCAACTAAGATTAATAAAAAGATGTAGGGGAGATATTGCACAATATTACACTCCTTCATATTCTAAAATAGCTAATTTAATAGTTGATAATCTTAGATAGGTTGATTGTCATCATAATATTATTGTTAAGTGTAAACTAGAAGGATTGAAATAAATCAGTGATCTGCACCCTAGCTTCATGTCTATGCAATATCCAATTCTATTTTTATTTGGTGAAGATGGTTATAGAATAAATATTAAATATAGTAAATATTCTTATAAATTCAACTATAAGATAATGTATAACAATAAAAGAATTTTATGCTTATAGATTGCAGCAAAGAATAAATGAAGAAAAATATTAATAAGAGGAGGTGGTTTGTTTCAGTAATATATAGTACATACTTTTTCATATACTAAAGAAGAAAGGATAGCTTATATCAGAAGAAATTAAAAAGATTTTAGATCAAAAATTTATAGAAATATAAAGATATGGTTATAAGAGGAGATGTCAATGGAAATACAATTGGAAAGAGAATTATATTACCATCAAGTTTTATTGAAAATCCAAGATAAATGATCCAAAATTATCAAGATACAATAGCTATTTGTAGATATCATAGATACTCTGATCTCTTTATTACATTTACCTATAATGCATAATGGCCAAAAATTCATGAAGCATTGAATATCATTTCTAGTCAAAAACTTGAAGATTGTCCTAGTATTATTGGTAGAGTTTTTAAAATAAAACTAGAAGAGTTAATATTTGATATTAAAAAAACACCTTTTTGGAAAATTAGTTGTAGGTGTGTTGCTGTTTATGATAAGGAAAAATATATATATTTTTAATTAAATTTTAATATCAATTTTTTTAATTTTATATATAATAGAATTTTAAAAATAAGGTCTCCCATATGTTCATATCCTATTATGGCTAGATTCGGAACATAAATATCCAACGACGTCAGATATTGATTTTATAATTTCTACACAAATATCCAACAAAGATAATGATCAAATCAAAAATGAAATAGTTGAAAATTTATGATAAATAAACCATGTGGATTAGATAATCCAAAATCACCACATATGTTAAAAGGACATCATTCCAAATATTTTTTTAAAAAATTTAATTAAAAATAATGATTGATGAAAATGGATTTGCCATCTATAAAAGAAGAAACAATGGACATTATATTTTGAAAAATAGTATTATGCTTGTAGTAGATATGTTGTTCCTTATAATTTAAGTTTATTGATTCATTATTAGGCTCATATCAATATTGAATGGTACAATAAATCAAAAATAATTAAATATCTTTTTAAATATATCAATAAAGGTACGATCAGAGCAAAGATTGTAATTATAGAGAATGTGATAATCAATAATAATACTGGAGAACAACAATATGGATAGCTAGATGAAATAAAAACATACCTAGATTGTAGATATTTATCGACATATGAAGCTATATGAAGATTGTTTCAATTCCATATATATTTTAGGGGATCAATAGTTGAATAGTTAGCTTTGCATCTTTTGATGATGAACATTATGACTTATCATAGGAATCAAAACTTAATAAGTGTTCTTAGCAAAAAAATTATGAACAAAACCATGTTTACATAATGGATGGAAATGAACAAAAATATAAAAATATTAGAAACTTAATATATATATAATTTCCAATAAGATAGGAATGGAACTCTAAAGATAAAATATGAATCAGAAGGAAATAGAAGAATCGAATTGAAAGAATTGTTTGTTGGGTTTAGGTGTTTTATGTATGCAGATTTCAAAACTTTTTCGAAATAGGCAGCAAAAGACTAGATTAAAATATTTCTAATCTAAGCATGCATAGACCTAATCTAAACACCTACAGATCTAATTCATCTGATAAAAATAAAATAATTTAATAATTAAATTATCTATCTGTAGCGCTAATCTCTTTCTTCAAGATCTGGATTTGAAGATATCTGTAGATCCAATGAAGCCGTACATGCGTCCAACCTCTACGGATATCCATACGGGGCTGATGTAGATTAGAAGCATTCAAAATCACCAAAGTGCTAGCGCTCTTTCAGATCTCGCTCCTTTGATTTAGATCTGATCTCTTTATTCGACTCTTCGCAAGATCGGAGGAAGAAGATCCAATGAGGAAGTTGTGTGCGAACGCCTTTCGCGCAGAATTGGAGGAAGTGAAGAGGCAATCTGGGATGAGAGAATTCCTTCTTCCTTTCTTTTTTTCTCTCTCTCTCTGATTTTTTTCTCTCTCTGTTGGCGCACCAGGGGTGGGCACTAGAAAGGGGAGGCATAGAAGTAGATGGGGCGCACATAATAAATTATTTTTGTGTAGGAAATTTCTATGTAGAAGAAAAAACTCTTTCTCCTTCTCTTCCACACCTACTACATAGAGGTGTCCAACAACCTCTAACCACCCCAGATAAGATAATCCAAATTTTGAATCAATTTCAAAATTAGATAAAGATCAATCTTTATCCGAAAGAGAGAGAAGACCAGGGAAGAGGTGGGCACCGACTCTTCTCATTCACACATGCCAAAGAAGGGGATGCACATCCCTATGCACATCTCTCCTTTCTTGCATGAGAGAGGAGAGAGTCTCAATAAATTTGGAACTCTGGTATTTAAACCAAATCGATTTCAATCTGGATTCAATTTGAATCCAATTCAAATCCAATTCGAGTCCAATTCGTTCCAAACTCAATCTTAATCTAATTAGAATCCAAATCTGAAACCCAAATATCCAATTAAACTTAATTAGGTTAAGTCTAATCAAATTAAATTTGATTTAATTCAATTAGGACTTGAACCTTAATTTGATCTCATCAAATTGTATTGCAACAATTGCAATTAGGTCCTCCTTGCTAACTATTAGCAGATCTCTACTTGTAACTTTTATAAATTTATCCAAATTATCAATCATATCGATAGTTTAATCATGATCCAACCATTTGATCTAATCAAACCACTATTATGTGTGACTCCATAGGTTCTCTTCTATTTGGTAGTGAGACATATCATGATCTTCATCAAGTATCATCAAAATCCTTTCAATAGGTTGGAATAATTCTAACTCACACCCATCAAAGATTATCAATCCAAAATGATCCTAATGAGTTTTCACAATCCACTAATGATGCCTAGCAATATATGATGGCAATCCAGCAGAATAGAATAAGCAGAATCCTTAGGTGTAGTTACCGTGTGATTCGATTCTTTATCATGGGTCTTGATAAGATGTAGATTATAGAAAACTCATCAAACCCCAATATGTAGAAGTTGGTGCGGTGTTTTCAAGCCTTGGAGGCCATAGAAGGAGTCAGGATGTTGGCTCTGGGAAACTAAGATAGGTGTGATCCTAGGGCTAGGATAGGAGTGGTCATAGGGTGGAGGCATCCACGGGCTTGAGATTTAGGTGTTGAGGACCTTGAGGGGCTTGGTGCTCCAAAACTTAGGGACATAAGATGGAGCAAGGAACCAGAGCCAAGACTGAAGACTACAAAGAAGAAGTAGTTTCAAGTGTCTGGATTGACTCAGACTGAGATTGGATTGACCATATCTCAAAAAAAGGACCAAACAGAAAGATAGTTTTTGGGAACCTGAGACTAGCATAGTAACCAAGCCAACTCAGTTTCAGACTAATCCAACTCAGTCACAGTAACTGAGCCAGCTCAGTCTGAGACTAAGCCAGCTCAATTGTGCAGGTAGAACTATGCGGGTTTTTTGTTTGGAGCTAGGGTTGGATTTGATCCTAAGGGTCTTAAGGCTGGTTTGAGAGGTCTTAAGGGGGCTAATCAAGGATTTAGACTAGGATTAAGTTCAAGAGATGAAAGCATGTGAGATATGAGTGTACATAGGCTCGGTGAGTGCTTCATGTATGGGTTAGCCTAGGGAGTTTTTTGGACTTGGATTATTTGATCCATTGTATTGGTATATATATAGGTCTTGTAACACTAAGGAATAGTGGAATCAAAAGAAGAGCTTTTTCTCCTGAAAATCTTAGCCGTCTCTTTCTCTCCTTCTCTCTCCCAAGTTTTGCATGCTGGCCCAAGGGCATCACATGCACCCCCTTCCCTAAAAGGGGGGCATATGATATCGGGGATCAAGCTCGGACCTAAGGCTTGATGGTTACTGTCCTTGAGAAGGATCCATCACAGATTTTCTCAAATCCATGCAGGTGAAGGCAGTCCTTCAACAATTGGTATCAGAGTCAGGTGATACTAGGGTGCTATTGGTCCTAACAATTTGTATCAGAGCTTGGTGATGCATGGAATGAGGGAGAAGTCACATGGGATGAATCTGAAATCTGCAGATTTATTCCACGGTATGTCTCAGATCTACCTTTATTTTTTTTATTGTTTGGCCAATCAGGATCAATGGATTGAAGGTGGAGGTCGAGAGGCTTGATGGGAAGAAAAGTTTTTCGGGGTGGAAGGTTGGGTTGTAGATTTTCTGGGCCAACTTTGGTTGGATCTGGGCTTGGAGAAAGAAAGATCGGAGGGTGTGACAATTAGACGATGAAGTTCTCTAGGAAAGATGGGCAGCAAGGGATAGGTTTGGCATGCCGGAGGAGAGATCACTCAAGGGATCATTGTTGAGGTGAGGCTGAAGAAGCAACTATTCAGCCTTCAGATATGGGAAGGCTGGAGAAGTAGTTGGGGTACTGATAGGATCGTGATGTTGTCATTAGGACATCATGATTATCAAATTAATTTTAATTTTTTTAAAAAAAATTAAAAATATATAGAAAATAGTGAGTCGGGTCGAATCTACAATGAATACATTACTTTGATTTGAAATCTTTGATTTTATAAAAAATAAAATTTAAAAAAAATAATTTAAATCAAAAAATTGAAATTAAAAGTATGAAAAATAAATCAGGTACTAAGATCTACTATTTAGATCCTAACTTCTACTTGCAATAAAAATAAATAACAGAAAATTAAAAGCAGAAAAATAAACTGGTACTAAGATTTACTAACTAAATCTTAGCATCTATTTGTAAAAAAAATAAAAAATAAGAATTTAAAGTATAATAAAATAAATTTTACATTAAAAATAAAATTCAAGTACAAAAAATTTAACAGAACAATAAAATAAAATTGTAACAAAGACTCCAAAGTCGATTGGTGCAGTCTCGTCGGAAAGATGGTTGATGACTTCTCCTTCTTCTTTCATACTCTGTGGAGCGAACTGGCTTCTTTTCTTCTTTCTCTTTGGATCTGATCTTTGAGATGGTGTAGATGCAGAGATGGCATAGAAATAATGCTCAGCTTCTAAGCACTTCCTTCTTAGAAGCTTCGCTGCATTTCAAAACTATGGTTGCTGCCCCCTCTCCATGCCTTTCTTATTCTTGGATGCCTTTTTCTATTCTCCTTAAGGTCCCTTAAATAGATTTCACGACCTCTCCAAGTATGAGACGCATGAAGATCCCCACGAGTCGGACCCAGATGATTTAAATTGCAGCCCAGACTTGCTTCGCATTGCTTTGAGGCTGACCAAAATGCGTGTGCTCGCATTCATTGGAACCCGTTTGAATCCCACGCGCCCAGGCACTCGCTCCAGCTATTGGACCCACTCCATGTGTTTCTCCTCTCAACCTTCAAACGTTAATTTCCTGCTGAGTCCCTCCAAATAACCGCACCCACTTCATTTAATTCCCTTCTTTAAAACTCATGGATCTCCCAAACAGCCATGCCCTTGTTGCTTTGCTTTTCTTTCTCTCTTTTTTTTTTTATTTTTTTTATTCATTGAATCCCTATCAGACATCCATAAATTATTGCATCTCATACACCTGACAAGTTTGAATTTGGATATGAGCTTCATCTGCACGTGTTGAAGGACCGTTGCTTGTTGGTTTGTAATTAAATTTTTATAATTAAATATTTATAAAAAATATAAAAAATATTAAATTAAAAATAATAAAAATTAAATATCAAAGATTTTAATACTTTTTTATGATATATTTGATGTACTGATCAGGTACATTTAACGGTTTGACTGGTCGGGAGCCTTAGGGGTGAATGAAGAATAGGATTTGATTCCTAGGGTGCCGCTGTTGGTTTAAACGATGGTGAGTTCCTCTTGAGAGTTTCGGAGGAATCCACGGAATACGGAGGGTCTGATATGGCAGCAACAGTGATGGAGGTTCAGTAGGAGGCTCAACAGGATTGTGTTGAGGAGCTGATCTTGATTCAGAGTCTATTTTCTACAGGAGCACTAGGTGGAGTCATCATTCAGGTGAAGATGGATTGGCATAGGTTCAGAGCCAAGGGGTGCAGGGATAGATGTCTGATTCTTACACCAACGACGGTGACACATTGCATGGATTTATGCAGGATTACGGGCACTGTGGATTGAGGCTCTGGGGAGATCGTGTCAGATGGGTAGTTTGCGGTGAGAGTGGATCCAGATGCCTATGAGGAGGCTGAGGAGAGTCTGGAGAGAGATAAGTGGGTCTAGGATAGATGAGCTACAAACCCTCTAGGAGAAGTTGAAGCGACAATTGGTGCAAGTGCAAAAAGGAAAGACTCGGATTTTTAGGTTTCAGTCGCTGGTTCAGAAAAGTTGGATGAGCTCTTATTAGTTTCGGAGGAGCCTGCAGGGTGCAGAGGATCCGAAGGGGCAACGATGGTGATCGAGATGCAGTGACAAACCCAGCAGGACAGTATTGGGTGGTTGGCCTTGGATGACTTGGGTACAAAGTCGACTTCTGTGGCATCAGAAGGACTTCAGTTTCAAGTGGAGTACTGGATAGAGGTGGCTTTACAGGTGGAGAAGGATTTTGGCACGTGTTCAGAGCGGAGGGGTGCAACAGGAGCGATATCCCACCACCAGCATCAGGGCTGCATAGAGCCAGATAGAGCGGAGTGTGCAGATGGAGAGGTATGGCTCTAAGGAGACCGTATCAAGTGGAGCTTCAGTTGCAGCGAGTGCCGGCATAAGAATGCTGTAGTCTCTCTAAAAAAATCCAAAGAAACAAGTGATGCAGCTATCAAGTAGAAGGAAACCTATAATAAACTCCTAGGTGGTACCAAAAATCAAGCAAGGATCTTCAGCGGTGGAGGCGGTCATCCCAAAGGTCTCTAAGGGAGTGCTCAAAAGCTGAAGAAGGTTGCGGTGGCAAGAATGTTTGCACAAAGGGCTATCAGGGTATGTAGCGACAGCAGGACCGTGCAAGAGAACATTGTCAGGTGTCCCAAGGCTTGGAGGTATGAAGATTGAGATTGTAAGAGTTGATGTGGTGCTCCCAAGCCTTGAGAGGCCACAGAAGTTAGGGTGTTGGCTCTGGGAGACTAGGACAGGCGTGGTTCTAGGGCTAGGATAGGAGTGGTCCTAGGTGGAGCATCCATGGGCTTAAGGCCTAGATGTTGAGGACTTTGAGGGGCTTGATTGGTGCTCTGGAGACTTGGAGACACAAGATGGAGTAAAAAACCAAAGCTAAGGCTGAAGATTGTAGAGAAGAAGCAGTTTCAAAGGTTTAGGTCGACTCAGACAGAGACTGGGTCGACCATATCTCAGAGGAAGGGTCAGATAGAAAGATAGGTTTTGAGAACCTGAGGCTGGCACAGTAACTGAGCCGACTCAGTTTCAGACTGAACCAGCTCCAGCTCAGTTTGAGACTGAGCCAGCTTAGTTACATAGCAGAACTATGAGGATTTTCTATTTGGGGCTAGGAGCAGGTTTGATCCTAAGGATCTTAAGCCCTGGTTTAAGAGGTCTTATGGAGGCTAACTAAAGAATTGGACTAGGATCAAGTCCAAAGGATGAAAGCATGTGAGATATGGATATACATGGGCTCGATGAGTGCTTTCATGTATGGGTTAGCTTAGGGAGTTTTTTGAGCTCGAATTATTTGACCCATAGTATTGGTATATATAGATCTTATAATATCAATGAATAGTAGAATCAAAAGAAGAGCTTTTTCTCCTAAATATCCTTACCATCTCTTTCTCTCCTTCTCTCTCTTAGATTTTTTACACCATCCCAAGGGCATCACGCGCACCCCCTTTCCCTAGAATAGGGTGTGTGGTATCAAGGATTAAGCTCAGATTAGGGCTTGATGGTTGCTATTTTTGAGAAGGATCCATCACAGGTTTCCTCATATCCATGCAGATGAAGGGGTCCTTCAATAGTTGGTATCAGAGTTAGGTGATACCAGGGTGCTGTTGGTTCTAACACAACATCTGTCATATACAAGATTTAATTAGCTTGAGTCCAAATCATGAAAACTTTTTTCCATCAATCACCTTACTGTAGCCACAGACTTAAAGACTTAGCTTCTCAAATCCTATAGGACTACTTATCTACTAAAGTTGATAGATCTCATCTACGTGTGCACCCTGCTCATACAATGAACCTACTGTAGCCAATATATACTACAAGGATCCAAATGGCTAAGAGATCATGTTTATGTACAGTCAAACTCCAGCAACTCCATTGTGAGCAGTCGAGGCACCGGAGTCAAAGAACTATTCACACTACTATAGCATCGAGAAGATCACTAATGAGTGAGTAGACATCTATGTGATCTCTCATATGATCACTCTTGGTACCAATGTTCTCTAACAACCATCCCACTCTCATTCAGTATTCTCATGCTATAGATTTGAGACTCGTCCACCCCGAAGGAAGCGATTCATACATCGATCTAACTGGATCAATCACCGTCCCTTGAAGACCCATCGATCAGGAGTAATTTATGAATTAATTATACATGTCTTAAATTCTCAACTCTTAAGAATATGTGTCTTTAAGTTATTAATTTCTTGAACGATTTCAAGAACATATTACATAAGAATGGAAATAAAATTATCCACTTTATTATAAAATCAATAATTTAGAATAAATTTATATCCTAAAAAATAATTATGTATTTGTCATATTGACTTCTAGGACATACATCTAACAATCTCCCACCTACATTAGAGCTAATTGGCCACTAACCTAAGCTCATCTTCTTAAGGTGGACTTCAGTCTTCTGTTAGCTCAATTGCTTTGTTAGTAAGTTTGTCATGTTGTCTGTAGAGTCTACTCTTCACATATCGATGTATTTCTTCTCGAGGTAGTCACGTATAATATAAAACCACCGCTTGATGTACTTGACTTCTGATGAGACCTAGACTCCTTAGTAAGTGCTATGGTGCCGTTGTTATCATAGTACAGTATGATGGTATCTGATGGCATTACTGTTAGATGTATGTCCTAGAAGTCAATATGACTAATACATTGTAATTAATCTAGGACATAATTTTATACTTAATATATTGATTTGATCAATAAAAGAGTAAGTTTATTTTTTATTCAAGTGTGATGTATCCTTGAATTATCCATGAAATTAATTTTTGATACATATTTTCAAGGTGTTGAGAATTAAATATATGTATTTAATTCCTAAATGCTCCTGATCATAGGATTATCATGAAGATGGTGATCGATCCGGATAGATCGATGCACAGATCGCTTCCTTCGAGATAGATGGATCTCTAGTCTATAATATAGAGATACTGAACGACGAGTGTGGATAGTTGTTAGAAAATAACTAGTACTAAACGTGATCATACGAGAGATCACTTAGATTTCTATTCAATCATTAGTGATTGTCTCGATGCTGTATTTGTGTGACTGATCTTTTGACTTAAGATGGTACTACTGCTCGTAGTGAGGCTGCTGGAGTTTGATTGACATATAAACATAGATTCAATGAGCCCTTGTAGTAGATGTTAGCGATAGTTAGTCTACTGTAGGAGTAGAGTGCGCATCAAGATGGGATCTATCGACCTTAATAGAGAGGAATAGTCTTATGAAATTTGAGAGGCTAAGTCTGAGAATCTGTGGTCACAGTAGTATGATTGATGGAAAGGAGTTTTCATAGAAGTCATAATTGGACTTGAGCTGATCGAATCTATTATATGACTGATGTTGAGGTTTGACAATTTATCTATGACCTGCCATCTAGTGGAGACCACGATAGAGGGACTGAATCATACGTTAACTATACCTAGAGATTCATTTCAGTTTTATTGGGTTGCCACTATATACTGCTAGGTGTTATTGATGGATTATGAAAACTTATTAAGATTATTTTGGATCAACAATCTTTGATGAGTTAGAGTGAAATTATTCTGATCCATTGAAAAGAGTTCAATAATATTTGATAGAGATCATTATATATCTCATTACCAGATAAAATTGAATCTATGAGATCATACAACAAAGGATTAGGTTTGAATTAGCAATTGGACTTATGATGTCTCAATTGGGTTTATAAAAATCTGATTGGGTTCGAGGTAACCTTGCTAATACATGGTTGGATCCAATTTTCTCTTTATATTTGGATTTCTATTTGATAAGATAATTCAAACTTAATTACCTACTAATAATCTATATAAATTATTTGGACTCTAATTTTTGGGTGTCTAAGATTTTGGATCATATTAATTAATGATGCAAGACCCTAGTTAATCTCCTTGATAGTTATTCTTGGGCGCCACCTTGATTTGATCAAGTTGGGCATGTCCCATGATTAGAGGGCTTATTGATCTTATGTGGAGCATCCTTGGGTAAAAAGAGGGTATGAAATAATGGGTACAAGGGCTTCAAGAGTTGGTGCTTAATAGGATTTCTAATGTAAGTTAAAGAACTTAAGTTATTAGGAAACCTAATGCAAGTAGGACTTATATTATGAGATTGAATAGGATTCAATCCTCATATCTATTTAAAGAGACCTCCCTAAAGTCCTTAGAGCATCCAAACTAGTAGCCCTCTACACCTCTTAGACCCCCCCATGCCCTCTCTTTTTCTCCCTTCTCCTTCTCCTTTGGACATCCCACACACCCTCCATATTTGGGGCATCCCTTCTTCCTCACGCCCAAAGCTCGTTGGGCATCCCACCTTGTTGGTCCTAATGTTTGGTAGCAGCACAAAGTAAGGGAGAAAGGCAAGAGAAGAAGAGAAGAAGAAGATCAAGAAAAGAAATCAAGAGTTGATCGTGATCCAATCTTCATTCAGATTCAACGGTTGAATTTTCTTAGAGAAAAAAAATTCAACTTGAAGAAGACTATTCCAAACTGATCCTGAGTGGATATCCATAGAGGTTGGATACTTGTGTAACTAGAAAAAATCTCTTTTCTTCCAAATCCAGATTTGAAAAAAGAGATTGTGAAATAGGTATGTGATTTGATCACAATTTAAATTTCAGCATATGTCAATTTCAGCACATAAACTAGATCCTTGTGGTTTTATATTTTTATGCATGTATGATTTAGATTAAAAATATTTTAATCTTATATTTTACTGTAGTATTTAAAAAATAAAATTTTAAAACACACATGCATGCCCCAACACATGAATTTCAACAGTGGTATCAGAGCCACGGATTTCATATTATTAAATTATCATATATATTTTGAAAAGAATTTTAAAATTTTATTTTTTCTTGATACATAAGATGTATAGATGAATCTTTGAATCAAAAATTTAATTTTGGATCTAATTTTAGAATATATAGTTGATATGTGAAAGCATGCATAGATATAAATTTTGATCTAGAACGGTTTCTAGTTCATGTTCACATGATATGTAGATGCATGCATAAATCTAAAATTTTATATGACCTGATTTATGATTTATATATGAGATATGTGATTGTATGTTTAAGGTCATAAAATTATTTTTGATATGATCCATAATTAGTATATGAGATATATGATATCATATTGTAGATCTAAATTTTATTTAGATCTGAATTTTACAATGTGATATATGTTTGTATGTTAAATCTGAAAATTATTTTTATAATTTAAAATTTACTTTCATGTAAAGAATTTAGATCTAAAATTTAATTTTAAAATCTAAAATTTATGTTTGTGCATAAGAATTTTGGTCATGAAAAAAATCAAAATTAGGTCATGTAATAGGATTGATCTAAGATTTTTGATTTAAGTCCTATAGATCTAATTCAATTAAGTAATTGATCGAACCTAGTCAAGTGTTGATTAGGATCAGATCAATTAAGTTAAATGATAATGCAATTATTGCTGATCGAATCGAATGAGTCCCATATGTAGAATCACCTAACCTAAGGACCTAATTTGGCTCGATGGTTTGAGCTTGATTTGCTTGAGCTAATCTATTTGGATCAATTGATCTATTGGTGTCTAAGGTAAATAATTGAGATGTGATTATTTAATTGGTTTCATTCGCTTATCTGATCAATTTATTAGTGTCTAAAAAAAATAATGGGAGGACTCCCACTGATCTCCACTTACCTAGCCAATTTGAAACATTGGATCTTGAATAAGGTTGCTTAATGGTTTGGTTTAGCCTATGCTAGTTAGATCTGTCATATGATGCCTGATTAGATGAGACCTAAATCTAAACCTCCTTACAAATATTAAGTCCATAGGTCTTCCACCATTATAAATGTGTGGGTGTGCTACTGCGTTGATTGTTCTCGACTAGTCACAGTGGTTCCATTGCATCGAGAACACGCAACCACTCTATTAACAAAGAGTTGCTCCTGGGTAAGGATGGGATTGGGCCCAATAACTATTAGGTGAGGGATCCAATGACAGCTTTACATCTGCTTGTGAATGATGGGTCGGACTTAACTAAAGAGTGTGGGTAATAACTGTTAGGTGAGCCTACATGACTTAGAGACCAAGTCGCTACAACATGCTTAGAGAAGCATCTGGGTAAGAAGTTGCCTACGTATTGGTATGCATATTACCAATAACTGTTAGGTGAGGTGCATAGCATCGGTGGAACTGCAACATCTCCTAGGAATCCTTTGTCGTGTTAGGATTTTCGTTTTCCACCTGAAGAGTGGATGGATCTGAAAAATTAGTGGGAGTCATTGTTTGCATCTTAAAGTTCCTAGAAGCAAATATAACATCAAGTACAACAGTCTAACTTGAATTTTACTCTCGCAGTTAAACAATGTCATCCTCAAACTCTCTAGTCCGCATCCTTGAAATCAATCATTTGACCGATACTAATTACAAAGACTGGTTCAGAAATCTCAAGATTGTTCTGACCTCAGAAAAATTAGATCATGTACTCGATCAGAATCTATATGCTACCAAACCGTCCTACTACTGAGCAAAGGGCTGCTTATGAAAAGTGGATGGATGAAGACAGTCGGGTTAAGTGCTGTATATTGATTTTTATGTCAAACGAGTTGCAAAGCCAACATGAGCATATGCCCACAGCCAGAGCTATGATCACTCATTTGCAAACTTTGTATGGTGAGCAGAGCTGTACAGTGTGCTTCGAGGTGTTCAAAAGATTCTTCAACTTGAAGATGCGTGAAAGGCAATCGGTCCATGAGCACTGTGTGACAATGATCAAAGACATTGAGAAACTTGGGAAGCTTGGACTAGAAATACAAAAAGAGTTGTAGATAGATCTGATCCTTCAATCCCTTATAAGTTCATATAGTTAATTTATTATAAATTTTATATGAACAAGCTCGATTGCATTATATCCGAATTGGTCAACATGTTGGTCACTACGGAAGGAACCTTGAAAGTTTAAGAGGCACTGTTCTCATCGTGAAGCGACTTCTTCCAAGAGAAAATCTACTGGAAAGAAGAAGACAAAATTCGCTAAGAAGCAGAAAAAGGAGAACAAGCCAAAGAAAGAAGTTCCTAAGAAGACCGAAGTAAAGAGAAAGTATTTCATTATGATGCTGAAGGTCACTAGAGAAAGAACTGTCCACTCTACTTGGAGAGCCTAAAGATAAAAAGAATAATAAACCTTCTAAAGGTATACTCATAATTGAATCTAACCTTATGGTTTCTTCTACTTCTAGTTGGATATTAGACTTTGATTCGAGTGCTTATATATGTACATCGATGCAGGATCTAATAGAAAGTGGAAGGTTGAGGAAAGGTGACATGATCCTTCAGATCGACAATAGAGCAAAAGTTACTGCAGAGGCCGTTGGCACTTATCCTCTTCAATTATCATCTGATTTTAAATTAGATTTAAAAGATTGTTATTATGTTCCTATAGTTAGTCAGAATTTAATTTTTGTGTCTGTCCTAGCACAGAAAGGTTTTAAATTTTATTTCAATAAAGATTTTTTTTCATTTATTTACAAAATAAATTAGTTACATGAGGTCTTTTAATTGACAATCTTTATTACTTGCATGTTGATGCGAATGTGAACCTAAATGAGTAAACAGTGAGTGTCATAGGCCAAAAGAGATGTAGAGATGAAATTAATCAGAAGTACTTGTGGCACCATAGACTAGGCCATATTGGAGGATAGGATAAACAAACTGGAAAAGATAGGATCCTTGGCTCTCTTAACCCAGAATTGTATCCAGCTTGTGAATCTTATCTTCGAGAAAAAATAACCAAGTTACCCTTTGTAGGACATGAGAGAGGGCCACCGAGTTACTTGCCCTGGTACACATCGATGTGTGTGAGCCATTTAATGTGCAGGTCAGGGATGGTTATGCCTACTTCATTGTCTTTACCGATGATCTGTCTAGGTATGGTATGTATATCTAATGAAACACAAGTCTGAGGCCTTTGAAAAGTTCAAAAAATTCAGACATGAAGTAGAAAAGCAAATAAACAAGCCTGTTAAGGTTCTTTGATTTGATCGAGGAGGTGAATACTTTAGTCCAAAATTTTTGAGATATCTTAAGGACAATGGCATAGTCTCTCAATGGACATCTCCCGGAACACCTCAGCTCAACGGGATATCCGAAAGGAGGAATAGGACTATTGGATATGGTCAGGTCCATAATGAGCTTCACTGATATACCCTTATATCTTTGGAGACATGCCTTATTAACCGCCATTCACCTGTTGAATAGGGTTCCATCAAAGTTCATTCCTATCACACCATATGATATATGATTCGGTAAAAAGCTGAGTCTAGGTTATCTTAAGACTTAGAGATGTTCGGCCTATGTCAAGAGACAGATGACTGAAAAACTAGAGAATAGATCTATTATAGCTCATTTTATAGGGTATCTTAAAGAATCTATGGGATACTACTACTTTCTATAAGATCACAATGTGATTGTGAGTCAGAATGCCATATTCTAGAAAAATAGTTTATCCAGGATGGTGACAATGGAAGGTTAGTTGAGCTCGAAGAGAAGGTCTTTGAAGAGCAAAGAGCTATAGATCCTCAGGAATCCATTATCCATGAGCCAGTAGTAGACGTTCCTCTATCACCTCGTAGATCTATCAGGGTCTCCCGACTTCTTGAAAGGTACATGGGTATGCTTACAAAGAAGTAAAGAAAATATTCTTTATGGGAGATAGGGATCAGGGTGATGATCTTAATACCTTTGATGAGATGATGTCTGACATCGATTTCGAAAAATAGTTAGATACGATGAAGTCAGAAATTGACTCAATACACTCGAACCAAGTATGGACCTAGTGGATCCACCTGAGGGTATTGTACCCATTGGGTGTAAATGAATCTACAAAAGAAAAATAGATATCGATGGTAAGGTAGAGACCTATAAAGCTAGGCTTGTGGCTAAAGATTATAGTCAGCATGAGGGCATTGACTATCAAAAAATCTTCTCGCCCGTAGCCATATTAAAATTCATCCACACTCTGCTTGCTGTTGCAACTTACTATGATTATGAAATCTGACAGATAGATATGAAAACTACTTTTTTGAATGGATATCTTAAGGAAGATATTTATATGGAATAGCCTTTGGATTTTATATCTGGTGATGGTGATCACAGAGTCTGCAAGCTGCAAAGGTCCATATACGGATTAAAGCAGGCTTCTCGGAGTTGGAATCATCGTTTTGATGAAATGATCAAATCATTTGATTTCATCAAAAATGAAAGGAACCATGTATATACAAAAGGATCAATGAGAGTGCCATAATATTCTTCGTATTGTACGTGGATGATATTCTCTTTACTGAAAATATATTCCCGTGCTGACCACGATCAAAAGATGGTTGTCCAAGAAATTCTCATGAAAGATCTAGGGGAAGCATCCTATATTTTCAGAATAAAGATCTATAAGGATAGATCTAAACGGATGCTAGGCCTGTCACAAAGCCTGTACATAGAGAAGATGTTGAAGAGGTTAAGCATGGAAAACTCTAAAAGAGGACTTTTACCTCTTAGGCATGGTATTAATCCCTCCAAGACGATGTGTCTAATCACATATGAGAAAGTTCAGCGCATGAGTAGTATTCCTTATGCCTCAGCCATAGGGAGCCTCATGTATGCCATACTGTGTACTATACTTGATATTGCCTTGCTATGAGTGTCACGAGCAGGTATCAGTTAAATCCATATGAGGAGCACTGGATAGCTGTGAAGAATATCCTTAAGTACTTGAGAAGGACTAAGATTTGTTCTTAGTCTTTGAAGGAGATTCGAGTTATGAGTTGAGGAGTATATTGATTCAGACATTATATCTGATCCTGATGGCAGAGTGTCTACATCAGGGTGTATTCTTATTCGATATGTTGGAAGATTCTGATTAATCAAACAATGAAGCTGAGTATGCTGTAGATGTATAGGATGAATTCTGGTTCTAATGTTAGTTGTAAAATTGGATGTCATACCATTAGATGCCATGACATAGTACTGTAAAGATAATGGCACCATAGCTCTAGCTAAAAGCCAAGGCCTCACCAGAAGTCTAAGCACATAGAGCAGCGGTACACGTGACTACCTCAAAAAAAAATATGTCGAGGTGTGAAGAATAGACTCCATGGACAACATGGTAGACCCACTGATAAAATAATTGAGCCAACCAAAAATGAAAGTCCACCTTCAGAAGATAAGACTTAGATTTGTGGCTAATTGACTTTAGTCCAAGTGAGAGATTGTTAGATGTATGTCCTAGAAGCCAATATGGCTGAGACATTATAATTAATTTAAGATATAATTTTATACTTAATACATTGATTTGATCAATAAAAGAGTAAATTTATTTTTATTCAAGTGTGATGTATCCTTGAATTGTTCATGAAATTAATTTTTGATATATATTTTCAAGATGATGAGAATTAGAGACATATATTTAATTCTTAAATATCTCAGTCACAAGATTATCATGAGGATGATGATTGATCCGGATAGACTGACGTAAGATCGCTTCCTTCGAGATAGATGGGTCTCTAGTCTATAGTGTAAAGATACTGGATGATGAGTTCGGATAGTTGTTAGAGAATAACTAGTATGGAGCGTGATCATATGAGAGATCACTTGAATTTTTATTCAATCATCAGTGATTATCTCGATGCTGTAATTGTGTGACTGGTCTTTTGATCTAAGATGATGCTACTGCTCACATGAGGCTGCTAGAGTTTGATTGACACATAAACATGGGTCTCAATGAGTCTTTATAGATGTTGGCGATAGTTAGTCCACTGTAGAAGTAGAGTGCACATCAAGATGGCATCTATCGACCTTGATAAAGAAGAATAGTTTTATGGATTTGAGAGGCTAAGTCTGAGAATCTGTAGCCATAGTAGTGTGATTGATGGAAAGAAGTTTTCATAGAAGTCACAATTGGATTTGAATTGATCGAATCTATCATATGACTGATGTTGAGGTTTGACGATTTATCCATGATCTGTCTTTTGTCGGAACTCACGATAGAGGAATTGAATCACACGTTAACTACACCTAGATATTTATTTCAGTTTTATTGGATTGCCACTATATACTGCTAGGTGTCACTGGTAGCTTGTTAGAGCTTACCAGTGTTGTTCTAAATCGACAATCCTTGATGAGTTAGAGAAGCATCTTGGAGAGATAAAGGGGTCAGATGATGCTAAGAAAGCAAAACAGAACAGTAGTGGACAGCTTTCACAATCAAATGATATACCTACAACTTCTACCTCTAAACATGTGTCTTTTGAGATGGAGTTGGATAGGAACATTTCAAAAAACACATGTGGAGGAAGAGAGGAGGTCATCTATCTAGGAAGAGGTGTAAGCCAAGCCACACACACTAAACTTGGGACATAACACATTGGAAGTGGCTCTACACAAGCCTAAGCACATCATCCACAAATCGATTCATTTTGGTATTGACAAGACCATTTCCTATGCTCTCTTTACTGTCAATAGAGATTCAAAGAGTTATGGAGAAGCCATAGAGGGTTTAAACCATGAATCATGGATGCAAGCCATGATGGAGGAGATAGAGTCCTTAAGGAAGAATCAGACATGACAGTTGGTGGATCTACCCATAGATGCTTGACCTATTGGCTCCAAATGGGTATTCACAAGAAAAAAGACACCTTTTGAGCAAGGTGGAGTGAGGTATAAGGCAAGGCTTGTAGCTAAGAGATACTCATAGAGGAAAGGAGTGGACTATACAAAGGTTTTCTCTCCCGTTGTGTGCCACACTTCAGTTCAGATGTTGCTGTCACTTATAGCTCAGTACAATATGGAATTAGAGTAGATGGATGTGAAGACAATTTTTCTACATGAAAGCCTAGAGGAGAGGATCTATATAAGGCAACCTAAAGTTTCATTGAGGCTGGATAGGAGGCAAAAGTGTGTCTGCTCGAGAAGTCACTTTATGGCTTGAAGTAGTCACATCGCCAGTGATATGGAAGGTTTGATGCTTATGTCTTGAGTCTTGATTTTCTGAAATGTGAACATGATTGCTGCGTATATGTGAAGGATGTGGATGATGATGATGTATTATATCTGTTATTATATGTAGACAATATGCTCATTGCTAACAGGAGTGTTGATGCTGTGAATGGGTTGAAAACTGCATTGTCTTGTGAATTTGAGATGAAAGACTTGGGTCCAATCAAGATGATACTTGGTATAAAAGTTTGCAGGGATAGAAGTAAGGATATTTTTCACTTATCACAAGAA
Source organism: Elaeis guineensis (assembly GCF_000442705.2). Classification (NCBI taxonomy): domain Eukaryota; kingdom Viridiplantae; phylum Streptophyta; class Magnoliopsida; order Arecales; family Arecaceae; genus Elaeis; species Elaeis guineensis. The sequence continues at coordinate 113,792,347 of NC_026000.2, read as the reverse complement.
GGATGCATTCAAAAAGTATTGAAAAAGTTTGGCATGGATAAGGCCAAATTGGTTGAAACACCATTGCCTAGTTACATCTCTCTCTCTAAGCAGCAGTGCCCCCAAACAGATGAAGAGAGGGAGTACATGGAGAGAGTTCCTTATGCCAATGCCATGGGTAATATGATGTACACTATGGTGTGTTATAGGTCTGATATAGCACATACAGTAAGCTTGATAAGTAGGTACATGGTTAACCTAGGTAAAGAGAATTGGAAGATCTTGAAATGGATTTTGCAGTATTTACAAGGAACTCAAAGGCTTGGTTTGATATTTGGCAGCATGTTGGACTTGAGAGGAACTCCAATGAGTCAAGGGGATATTCAGGTCCTTTGTGAGGGTTTGATGATGCTAATTATGTAGATCATTTCGATACGAGAAGGTCTACTATAGGTTATATTTTTTACATGAATGGTGGGCCTATCTCTTAGAGATCAACCCTTCAACCTATCACGGTCTTGTCCACTAGAGAAGCCGAGTATATAAGGATTACAAAGGCTACTAAGGAGGCTCTTTGGCTAAAGAGACTCATTGTGGAGATGGGGATAAAGTAGAGTACATTGATACTGCACAGTGATAGTCAGAATGCTCTCCATTTGGTTCAAAATCCAGTCTATCATACACGAACAAAGTATATAGATATGAGGTACCACAAAATCAGGGATCTAATAGAAAAAAATGAGTTAAAGCTGGTTAAAATTTATATGAAGGAGAACCAGGCTGATGCACTTACAAAGGCTCTTCCATGGGATAATTTTCTCAAGTGCATGGTGCTGATGGGTTTGATGGATCAGGATGAGTTTGCAAAGGCTTTGGGAGATCAAGATGGAGTTTGTAAGCTCATGTGTAGTGCTCCCTAGTCTTAGGAGGCCAAGAGATGAATCAAGAAAGCCGCAAGGCCTGAGTGGACAGCCCTAGATCCCCTAGGTCATGGGTTGTCCAATGGTGCTGCTAGGACCAGTTTGGTCCTAGGATGGAGGTGTTCAGCCCTCCATGATCTTGAGGCCTAGGTATTGGGACTTTAAAGGGCTAATCCACTATTTGGGCTAGGTTTGGGTCCAAGAAGGGTATGAGCATGCAAGTCATGGGTGCACATGGACTTAGGTAAGTGCAATCACATATGGGTTAGCATTGGGAGTTGTTTGGATTGGACTTGGTCCATTGTATATATATAATATATATATATATAATATATATATGGTTGTACTCAGATCAGATCTGATAGAGTGCAATGAAACCCCTTCTCTCTCTCTCTCTCTCTTATGCCACCTAAGACCTAGAGTTTCTAGGGTTTGCAAGAAACCCTAGTGCTAAGGATTCTAGTGCCTCCTCTTTGTAGCCCCTGCTGTATTTGGCTTTTCTCCTCCTTATCGCCCCTTTCTTGCTGGTTTGTGGTGATTTTATTAGAGCTCCATGTCCTTAGAGATTGCTACAACACCAATTATGCTATTAAAAATATCAATCAAAGCATGAATTTTATAATGGAACTAAACTTATAATAATCAAATTAACATCAAAGTATTTGAAGCTACAATCATCACTAGAAATCATACTAGTGAAAAAGTTTATATCGCTTGGATTATAATGCAAGTGATAAAAATAAAAAGGCCATTTATTTTAAAAGAAGATAACTTTTAGTAAGATATTACTATATAATAACAATCAATAAAAGTCAGGGACAAATATTGAAAATAATTGAGTTATACTTACCCAAACCAATATTCTCATATGGCTAACTCTATATCGCTTTTTTGCATGTTAGTTCACATAGAGATCTTAAAGTTCTTAAAAGAAATGTGTATCGTATATGTTGAGAATTGTGTCTTAAAGTCAATCGTTTGATGATTATGCTAATTATACATGTATATGAATTGATAAATAATAAAAATTATTTTTCATCACAAGGATACATCTTCTAACGAACTCCTATGTTATGATGAAATCCTTAGGACTACTTTGATCGATAAAGAAAGATTTATCGCGTAGTCCTTAAATTAGTTCACGATCAAACGATACGCTATTACTAGGATAATAGCGATATCAAATGTAGGTCGTTGTATGCCATAAACGTTGGTTATCCTCATAACCAAATGATATAGAGATACTGGTATGACATGCAGGTGAGATGTAGGAGTACATTATCACTGAATGTGACTAACTGTGGAGTACTCTGCTGTCAAGGATAGCTCATGAAGGGTATGGGTATAAGTGTCCCTCCAACTTGAGATCACCACGATGACTTGCAAGCAACTCACTGTACTTTAGTATCGGACTAACTGAGTTTTTAATTCAGTGATAAAAGATTTTTAGGTACAGTCAAGTACTTGTCAAATCGATGCATGAGTCAAGATGGGATTGATCCCTCCAAATTAGTAGGAGATATATATCAATGTATTTCAATTTACAGAACCTGAGCCTAGATAATCCATATGATGGATTTGAAAAAGATTGAAATACAATGTGAATGACTTATCTAAGATTGACAGTTAAATTTTAGGTCATCCTTGAGCATTAGGATCAAAGGTATAAATTATACGATAACCATATGCCAATAGGTTCTTGAATGTTGCTTCGCCATTATTCGATCTATCCAGACGTCGGGTCATCATTGCTAGATGATTACATCAATTGACTCAGAAAGTTATTTCTGTGCTACCAGCTTAGGTTCGAACCTATGGGGTCATACTCAAAAAAAATTTTAATTGATCATGTGGCTGATCAACGATTGAAAATCGTTCAAGGGCTTAATTGTCAATTTGATTGATGGTTAACCTTATGCAAAAGTTACAATAAATTAATTCATTAAATATTAGTAAATTAATAAAAGATTAATTAGTAATAAAATTATTAATTAGTTTAATTTTATTAAATAAATAAGATTAAATAAAATTTAATTGAATTAAATTCAATTAGGTTTGATCCGATTAGGTTATGAGATGATCTAATCGCTAAGGGAGAATTATCCTGATTTGATTAGGACTTTGGTTTAATCAATTATTAATTTAATTAAAATTTAATAAAAAATTTATGAATCTAATTAGATTGGTTTCATATATTTTATTTGGGCTAAACCAAATGTGATTTAGTTTAGATTCAAATAAGAAAACTTAGAGACCTTATTGGAATAGGACTCTTCTCTCTATGCCAATCCAGATTGCACATCATATATCTCCACACACAAAATTATTTTGTGTAAAATTTTTTTACACCAAAGAGTTCTTTCCCTTCTCTATCTCATATCCAAATCTAATTTAATTTTGATAAAAGAAAGATTCTAAAATTAGATTTTAAAATATTCCTTATCAGGAGAATCTGTTCTCATCCAGATCAACCTCTCCACACCAATAATTTTTTTTCTCCTTATATGTGTAATATTTTGAGGAGATATTTTATAATAGATCAGTTAGAGAAATTGATTTATTATAAAAAAATATGAGAAGAGGTGTCTCATATTTTTTTGGGATGTGGAATTGTTAAGGCAGAATCCTATAAGAGTCCAGGATCATTAGGACTCTTCACCCCACCTCCTTACACACCTATAAATGAGGCTTTTTGTGGTTTATTTTGTGTGTGCAATATACTAGAAGAGAGATCTTCATGTGGTAGAAGTTTGGGTATGATTCATGATGTGAAAAATAGAGAGGAGGGTCCTCTCTCTTGGGGTGTGCACAATAATCTGAATTTCAGATTTTTGATTCTAAGAGTTTGAGAGGAGAAAATAAATTTAAAAAATTATTTTCTTTTTATCTTTTTTTTACTTCTTCATCTCCTCTAGAAGTCCATCTTCAACCTTTGAAAAGATTTTAAAAATTTAAAGAAAGGATCCAGATCAGTCAAGAAGAAAGTCTTCACACGAGCTAGCACTCCTGAGAAGATCGATCGGATCGGGGCTTCGAGTAGATTTTTCGTAGAGGCTGGATGTATGTACGGCTGTAAAAAATTAGCAAGGATCCTCTCCATCATATCTCTCAGTAGTGGAGATCATCGATCCATGATCAAGTATGGAGTTCTAAACTCAAATTAGAAGTAGATGTAATCTACTGCTCATATACATGCATGCTGATTTTATCTTCGAATTATTTCAGATTTTATGTGCAACATAACATATCATAGATCCTAGAGTAGGATGATTTGATGATTAGATCATATGTATGTTAGATTAATTTGATTAATCTAGTTATCTTTCGCTGTAATTTTTTTAAAAAAAATTTAAAATGCATGCATGAAATGCCAATGCGTCCCAATAATGGTATCAGAGCCTAGGTTTATTATGACATGATTTATATGTATATTAAATCTAAATTTTAATTTTATTTAAATTTGATATATGATATTTTGATCTAAATTTAATTAATGATTGATCGCATAAACTGACATAAGGTTGCCCTGCTGTAGGGTTTATCCATTACAGTGAAAAAGTTATCCTAGTTTGTGCTGATCCTTGATAAAATTTAATTTTATGTCATGAATGTGATGATTATGATTTAATTTAGATATGATCTGAGATTGTAATCAGATCTGATGTAATTTAGATTAGATCTAAATTCATGTATATATGATATGTGATTAGATAAGATGATCCAATTAGCAAGTACTTGGATTAGGTTGATCAGTAAGTTGTCCGATCATAGGAGCAAGAAGGATTTAAAAGTTCTCTTTTTTTATTCGATGGGATGCTCTTATGACGTGTAGAGGTGCCATATGATTAGATTCCATGAAAAAGAAAGCGAAAGGAGAAAGCTTACTTTCTTGCAAAATCCTAGATCTTGAAACCCTAGGTGTTGTTGTATGTGATGCAAGTTGTGAAGAAGTTAGTTACATCTAATCTTGTTTAATCAAAATTATTTTGATTTAAAATTATAAAAAAATTAGATTTGATCTAAAAGATTTTATAATTTATATGTAAAAATTATTTTCAAATCCTTAACCATGTTGATGCGAAACTTAATTGAGAATTAAGTATAGAATCGATTAGATCTAGAATTATGATTTAAGATCTAATGACACTTGCATAAAACATAGGTGCATGGGTTAGCTCAAATCAGATCTTTTTAATTGGATTAGACCTAAGGTTAGAATCAAAGAGTTAATGGACGAATTAGAGAAATTGATTAAATCTAACCAAATGTTAAATTAGATTAAAATCAGGATTTCTCTAGAACCAATACAATAGTTGTAGATAGTCAAGTCTATGTCTTTGATTAGACCAAATGGATCTTGACTGTGGCTCAGTGGTTGAACCCAAATCATTAGGTTGGTTCAATCGAAACTAATTAACCAGTTAGTGTCTAAGGTAAGTTTGACATTTTGATCGGTGATTTTTAATTGGAAGTGGCTTATCTAGCCATTTCAATGGTGTCTAAGGCAAGCTTAGTAGACCCTCCCATCGATTTAACTTATCTGGCTAATTTGATGGATTATATCTTGATTAGACTGCTAAGTGATTTGAATTGACCCATGTCATTAAGGTTGATCAGTGTGACTGATCTAGATGCTAGTTCAACCAACATGATCCTAATCTAATTCAATGATTTGGTGAAGTTAGTGGGAGGATTGTGGTTTACTGATTAATTTTTCTCATCTCTTCTCTAAATTGATTAAATCTTCTAAATTATTAGGTCCATAAAGTGAGCTAGTTATGGAGATAACTAGATCATTGCCTCCCATTAAGATGAATGATAATGGATCTATTATTTCTGATTGCATTGCAGGCACCATCCGTCTGGTGTTCTCTCTAAATGATAGAATTATCATTCATCATATGATGACTCTGTTGTACTATCTGATGATGGTTGGGTTGATCGAGCCATCCTTGGATCCAATCATTCATTAATTAGAAGCACTGAGTAGATTCATGTTAATGGTTTGACCTAACTAAAACTTTCAGTGGAGGCCCATCGCCTACTGAAATAAAATTTGAGATAAAATTAATTACTAAAAATTATTTGAAAAAATAATTGATTGAGAACCTATCCATAGATGCATATAGGTTGATCGAGCCATCCTCGAGCTTGTATGCAGTCTGTATGGATTCTAGTATCCACTAAAAAATTAAGGTAATTCTTTGGATTGGAGGTAAAAGCTATCAATTCGACTAAAATAGAGAAAGAATCTTTAGACTAAAGTCTAAATTTTTAGCTTAATCAATTCATAAATATAGAGATCTTATATTTTTCTTTCAGTTATGGCTAGATGTACGTTGCTCCATTCACTGTTTGATAATGACTGATTTATAGGATCCAACTTTGATAATTAGTATCGAAAGTTATGAATAGTTCTAGAGTACAATGGATCTTATATATAATTATGGATCTAGCACCTTAAGTTCTCACATCCAACCTATGTGATGCGATCAAAGACACTTATCAGAAGTGGCTATATGATTATATCACCGTGTGGTGTTATTGAGAAAAGTAAAGAACGCGAATTTAGTTATAAATTTATTGATGCTTAGTGCAAGAAAATTCTTCAAATGTTGAAGGAGTTCTTTCGCACCTCTGAAGATGTATCTTCAGTGGGGTAATAAATCTTTGAGAAAGAAAAAAGAAAAGAAGGTGCAAAAGAGTCGTGCTTGGGCTAATGAGTCTGAACTGATAAAAGAGTCTAAGATTAACCTAGTCTGACAGAGTCTCTTGATCTGAATGGGCTAAGGAAGAAAAATCAGCAAAGGATTACTGAACAAGGTATTTATATGATAACACCTTGTGATTTTCTATCTGTAATACTACTATCTAGATATTGGATATCAAAAGTCCATGCAAATTGTTGCAACGACTTCAGGTTAGTAGAAAGATTGAAAACCACAAAAGATTTCTGAACATTGGAGTTGGAAGTTATGTTTCAATCCTGATTTTAGAAATTCTCGAGCCTATTTTCAATTCTAACAATATTGTTTTAGTGATTGTCACTATTGTCTAATGATTTTATAATTTCATTATAAATGATGTCAAAATCATGTGGATAACTAAGAAATATATTTATGAATAGTCACAGTCTGTTAGTGTATTATATACAATCAAATAAACTTTCTAAAGTAGATAATATCATGAAAGCCTATCTTTGATAATTTAGGCTCGGTCATATAAATAAGAATAGGATCAATAGGAGATAATTCTCGAAGTCAATAATTGTAAATCATTGTCAACCTGTCAATCCTATCTCTTTAGTAAGATGATCAAGTCATTTTTATTTAAAAAAATGAATGAGCCAATGATGTTCTGAATCTGATACATACTGATGTATTAGATCTATGAATATATTTATCATAAATTTAGATTATTTGAAATATTCAAATAAATCTATAATAAGATAAAAAAGTAAACTTAGAAGAGCATTAAAATTCTTCAGTTAGATCGAAGAGGAGAATGCATTTCAAATAAGTTTTGACATATCTAGAAGGGAATAGAATTCTCTCCTGTTGGAATCGACTTTATTGGACATAGTTCGATCCATGATAGGGTTTAAAAGTCTATCAGTCTCCTTTTAAGGTTATGTTCTTAAGACTGTTTGTTATGTTCTAAATTAGATTCTCAATTTATCAATCGCAATAATTTCATATGAGATATAGACTAGGCATAAGCTAATATTCTCTTATCTTAAGGTTTGAAAGTATTTGGTTTATGTCGAGTATTTGCAGACCGATTAGTTTGGATTCTGATCCTATATATATATATTATTTTATAGGATAACCCCAAAAAATTTAGAGGATATAACTTTTATCTTACTAAAGAACAAAAGTTGTTCGGTATTCTTTTTAGAAAGGGAGTACCTTGGTGAAGGTATTGATGTCTTTAATGTGAAACTTATGAAGTTCGATAGGTAGAAGAACCGACACAATCTAGTGAAAACATAGAACTAGATTTGATTAGATCAAATCCGAAATTCATTGTAAAGGCACTATTAAAGAGATTCGATAGAGTACCGCATCCGTCAGATAGATACTTCGGTATCTAGGTCTGGGACGTGAACTTGTTGAACTCGATGAGAACAACAAAGATCTGATCACCTACATGGATGCCATATAGAGATTTAACTCTGAATAATGGCTTGGAGCCATAGATCCAAATTGGAGTCCATGAAGGTCAATGGTATATGGACACTCATTGATCCACTTGAAAGGATAAAACCCATAGAGTGTAAGTGAATCTTCAATAGGACTAGAGTAGCGTAGATGAAAAGATGGAGATCTACAAAGCTCGTCTGGTTGCCTAAGGATATTGTTAATATTATAGTATTGACCATAACAAGATATTTTTTCTTATGATAATGCTAAATATTTTGGAGTTGGAACGTGCATTTTGATAAGTGATCAAAATGCATGACTTCGTTGAGAACGAAGAAAAACCCTGCAAATACAAATGGGTTAATAGTTCTATGAGTGTATTTCTTATTTTGTATATAAATAAAATTTTCTTAATCGAGAATGATATTTCTTACATTACAGGGAATAAAGATTTCACTATTATCATAATTCTCCATAAAGGACTTGAGAAAAGCATCTCTTATCCTAGAGATGAAGATCTATAGAAATAAATCTAAGAAACTTCTTGAGTTTTTCAAGTCCAATATACATAGAATGTTTATGAGTAGAATTTATTCTATCATGTACATCATGTATGAGAACTGTATATGGTATACTTACTAGGATAATGAGTGGATACTTGCAAGATCTGGGTTAGAATCACTGGTAAGACATCCTTAGGTATTTGAGAAATACTAAGGATCGGTGACTATGGAGAATCTGATTTAACACTTGTGGAGTATGACTCCATTTTCAGTTGGACATAATAATAGCAAGAATGTGTCGGAATATATCCTTATCCTAAATAATGGAGCAATCTACTGAAAAGGTTCCAAGCAGAAAAATATAGCCAAATTCAAATTGCGAGGCAAGATGCATTGTAACATTCGATGCTTGTAAGGAAGCTATGTGATTGTACAGGTTCACTAGCAAGCTAGGAGTGGCATCCTCTGATGATGGTCTTGCTATATTGTACAGCACCGGAGCCATAGCTCATGCCAAGGAGCTGAAGTCCCATTAGCTTACCAGACATTCTGCATTGCTACCATCTTATTCAGAAAAATCTGTTAAGATGACGTCAATCTTTAGAAGATCGACAGAAAGGAGAATGTGACCAACCCATTTTACTAAAGCCTCGGTATCTATGAGTTCTGAGATGATAAATCGAAGATGGGTATGTGATACTATACTGATTGGCTTTAGTCCAAGTGAGAGTTGTTAGAAATTACGCCCTAAAGTCAATTGTTTGACGATTGTGCTAATTATAAATGTATATGAATTGATAAATAATAAAAATTATTTGATATTTTTTATTACAAAGATACATCTTCTAATGAACTCCTATGTTATGATGAAGTCCTTAAAACTACTTTGATCGATAAAAGAGGATTTATTGCGTAGTCTTTAAATTGGATCGCGACCAAACGATATGCTATTACTAGGAGATAGCGATATCAAGTGTAGGTCGTTGTATGCTATATACGTTGGTTATCCTCGTAATCAAATAATATGAAGATACTGGTATGACATATAGGTAAGATGTAGAAGTACATCGTCACTGAATGTGACCAACTGTAGAGTACTCTGTGTCAAGGGTAGCTCGCGAAGGGTATGGGTATAAGTGTCCCTCCGACCTAAGATCACCATGGTGATTTGCAAGCAACTCATTATACTTTGATGTCGGACTAATTAAATTTTTAATCCAGTAATAGAAGGTTTCTAGATATAGTCAAGTACTTGTCAAGTCGGTGCATGAGTCAAGACGGGATTGACCCCTCTGAATTAGTAAGAGATATGCATCAGTGTATTTCAATTTAGCAGAACCTAGACCCGGATAATCCATATGATGGATTTGAAAAAGATTGAAATACAATGTGGATGACTTATCTAGGATTGACAGTTAAATCTTAGGTCATTCTGAGTATTAGGATCAAAGAGATGAATTATACGGTAACCATACGCCAATAGGTTCTTGAATTTGCTTCGCCATCATTCGACTTATCCGGATGTCGGGTTATCATTGCAGATGGTTATATCGATTGATTCAGAAAGTTATTTCTATTTTACCAGCTTAGGTTCGAACCTATGGGGTCACACTTAAAAGAAATTTCTGACTGATCATGTAGCTGATCAACGATTGAGAATCGTTCAAGGACTTAATCGTCAAATTGATTGATGGTTAACCTTATGCAAAAGTTATAATAAATTAATTCATCAAGTGTTAGTGAATTAATGAAGATTAATTAGTAATTAGATTGCTGATTAGTTCAATTTGATTGAGCAAATAGGATTAAATAAAATTTAATTGAATTGGATTCAATTAGGTTTGATCCGATTAGGTTATGAGATGATGTAATCGCTAAGGGAGAATTATCCCTGATTTGATCAGGACTTCGGTTCAATTAATTTCTAATTTGATTAAGATTTGATTAAAAATTTATGAACCTAATCAGATTAGATTTCTTATTTGGGTTAAACCAGATGTGATTTGGTTTGGATTCAAATAAGAAAACTTAGAGTCCTTATTGGAATAGGACTCTTTTCCCTACGCCAATCCAGATTGGATGCCATATATCTCCACACACAAAATTATTTTGTGAAAAATTTTTTCACACCAAAGAGTTCTTTCTCTTATCTATCTCACGTCTAAATCTAATTTTGTTTTGATAAAAGAAAGGTTCTAAAATTAGATTTCAAAATATTCCTTATCAAGAGAATCTGTTCTCATCCAGAAAAATCTCTCTATGCCAATAAATTTTTTTCTTCTTATATGTGTAATATTTTAAGGAGATATTTTATAATAGATTAGTTAGGGAACTGATTTATCATAAAAAAATATGAGAAGAGATGTCCCATATTTTTTTGGCATATTTTTGGATATGGAATTGTTAAGGGAGGGAGAATCCTGTAAGAGTCCAGATCATTAAGACTCTTCACCCCACCTCCTTACACACCTATAAAAGGGGCTTTTTGTGGTTTATTTTATGTGTACAAGATACCAGAAGAGAGCTCTTCATGTGGTAGAAGTTTGGGTATGATTCATGATGTGAAAAATAGAGAGGAGGGTCCTCTCTCTTGGGGTGTGCGCAAAAATTGAATTTCAGATTTTTGGTTCTAAGGGTTTGAGAGGAGAAATAAATTAGAAAAAAATTATTTTCTTCTCTATCTTTCTTTCACTTCTTCATCTCCTCCAGAAGTCCATCTTTAACCTCTGAAAATATTCTAAAAATTTAAAGAAAGGATCCAGATCAGTCAAGAAGAAGGTCTTCGCACGAGCTAGCACTCCCGAAAAGACCGATCAGATCAGAGCTTCGAGTGAATTTTTTGTAGAGGCCGGGCATGTGTATGGCTGCAAAAAATTAGAAAGGATCCTCTCCATCATATCCATGTTATGTTCCGGATTTGGGGCGTGACAAATTCACTATGTTAAAACATTTTGAGTTGCAATATTTGAAGCTCTAGAAATTTTAGAAATAAATGAATCTAGTATCTTATCTAAGATGGACCTAATTTATAAGACATATATCTTATTAATTAACTCTAAATTTAGTTTTCTAATCTAAGGGGATTCTAGTATTTTTTTTTTTTTTTTTAGTTGCCTAAATGATCAAGATTTAATCATAAGAAGATTAGGCACCATGCATCATGGGTTCATAAGCCAAATGTTAGGCTGCATTCTAGTATAAGTTACTCTAAATAAATAGGATAACTTACTCCATTTCTTTTCTGCTATAGAATAAACTACTCCACCATATAGGATGGAGTAGTTATTCGTGAGGTAATTGATTTGGAGTTAAGTGAACAAAGTAGTTCAAATTATATTTTAAAATATTAGTTTTACAAATAAATATGGTACTAGTTTTGCAAAAGTATGTTAGTTTTTTGGTGATCAACAGGTTAAATTGCAATTGGAGTAATGTGGTCTTTGTTCTGTTCAACGTTGGACCAGCAACCAAAAAATAATTTAAGGGAATTATTCACAAGCCCATTTAAAACATATTTTTGAGATTTTTAAATTTCTATACATTATTTTTATTCATGATAAAACTCAATCTTAACTAAGATTCAAAAATCTTTCTTTGAATAGTAGTGTGTGTCCTTAATGAAATTTTATGCTTGATCCATCCACATGCCATGTGTGATTTCTATGTAATTTGATGAAAGAAAAAAAATGCTAAAGATCATGATTCAGGATCTTCTCCTCTTTGGCTTTAAACTAGAGGTCTCCACTCTTGCAATCATGGATTCTCATGCAAATCTATCCATGGTTGTAGCTATGGAGCTGGATTTAACTTCGAATTTGGGAGGATCTAATGTCACGTACCCTTCGAATCGCCGGATCTCATTTGTGCTATACATGGGCATCCAAATATGTATTGCACCAACTCCCATTTGCTATGTAGGACACGAGAACTATGCAAGTATAAGGATTGAAGGAATATTGTATGCAAGGTAATAAGAAAGGAAAAGAATCCCATAAAATACGCATCACCATGCCTCAGCACCGCCAATATCTCAATGGGAAAACACAGAAAATTATATATAGCCGAATAGCTCAGCAGCCGCGCAGCCGAGGACCCGGGAAGTTACCGTTGGAAATGGCTCCACCCGGCCTCTCTCCTTGGCCAATGTGCCGACTAGCCGTTGGTGGGACCCGTTCCAGCTAAGCTTTGCATTCGATAATTCAACATCAATTAACTGATTTATTTTAACAATAATAATTATTTTATTCTCCCGCAGTATACTAATATTTTTTCAGATATCGATGCAGTGCCTACTTTTCAATTTTTAGCATAAATGAGAAGAAAATATTGAAAAAAAACTGACTTCTATATAAGTTTCCTTAACTAAATTATATATTTTATATTTTTTGACTAAAACAATGAGATGAAAAATATTAAACCTTTTATCCGTATATCTTAATGAGGTCCGCCTCGTAGCACGGATCCCTTGCTGGTACGCATGCATGCGATGAAGATTAGTAGTTATCAATAGCAGTTAATTTTCAGTCGAGTATTTTAAATGAACCACCGAGTTAGATAAGTACTACAGACCTAAATGTAAAGCAGAATGAGAGGATTTTTTGCCTTTGATCATTGCTAGAATTAGAGTCCTAGCGGTTTTGTTGGGCATGTTTTCATTTATATTATGATGGTTGGTTTATGTATCTTATGATGGTTGATAATGGTTGCCTTGATATGAAGTTTGATGATCCTAATATGTCCAAATCAATATCAACTAGCTCAAGTTCATCTTGAGATCAACTATAATTTCTCGGGCGAAGGCTAGGCTCATGATTTTTAGGTTCAACATGGGCGATATTGTGCTCGGACCAACCATCTAATGAACTGAGATGAGCTTAAGCCCACCTATGGCGTAGCCCAACCCACTTGATGTGCATCCCTAATGCACCCAATGTGTCCCAAATTGGCTAGACTCATAACTCTAGACCAAGTATCATCTGACAAGGTTTGATCAGTCAAGTCCAACAGAGCTAGATCCATACCTGACCTCCATGGGTCTTGGTTGGGTTGTGATATGGGCCTAAACCGTGACCGGTTCGTGGTTTGGTTCATCGACCCGGAGGTCTAGAAGGCGAACCGCAAAGAGGGGCAATCTCGCCATTCTACCACCCCGAAATGAAACCCTAGAGAGGCGAAGTCTGGCGCGTCTATATAACCGGGGCCGCCACCCCTCAATCTCCAGGACTTTTGAGGGGAGAAGAGGGCGAGAGGTTGAGAGATCTTGGTAACGATGCAGATCTTCGTCAAAACCCTAACGGGGAAGACCATAACCCTTGAGGTCGAGAGCAGCGACACCATCGACAACGTCAAGGCCAAGATCCAGGACAAGGAAGGTCTCTTCCTCCTCCTCCCTCACTTCCTCTTGCTTCGATCCGATCTTCTTTGATGTGAGGAATCTCTAGTCTATTTTTGCTCTTTTTTGACGATTGCGACTATTTTTCTCCGAATCTTAGGGATTCCGCCGGACCAGCAGCGTCTGATCTTTGCCGGTAAGCAGCTCGAGGATGGACGGACCCTCGCGGACTATAACATCCAGAAAGGTTCCATTTTTCGACCTTAGTTTGTTACTTTTAATTTCTTCTTTGTATTGGTTCGTGGTTCCAGATTTATAGGGTTTTGTTTAATTGGTTTCTTATTGACGAGTATTTTGGCTGATTTGGTGATGCAGAGTCGACTCTGCATCTGGTGCTGAGGCTGAGGGGAGGAATCATAGAGCCCTCTCTTATGGCTCTTGCCAGGAAGTACAACCAGGACAAAATGATCTGCCGAAAGTATGCTATCTTTATCTCTCGACCTCTTTGTGTACCAAAGTTTTCATCTTTGAACTTGTTTTGGTCAATTAAAGTGTATAAAGAGTATTATCTACTTATCTTATATGTCTATTATCGAACTCTTTTTGTTTTCTAGCTGAAAACGATTGTAATGTTTGTAGGCATATTAGTTGGTATATGCGTATGAGGTTCTTCGTTGGAAGAAGGTCTAACTTGTTATTGGAGCTATAGGCTGTTGCCTGCATGCTTTGTATGTGCTATCAAGGTCACCATAGGTCCAAATATCTTGTCTTGCCTAAACTTTGTCATCTTCTTGGGGTCCAACAGCAGTTGATTTTCACGGGCGTAACAGCAAAACTCAGGAGTGTCCAAATGTGATTGGAATGTTTTGTGACAGTTGTGATGCTTTTAGAACAGAGTAGCATTAAGTGCCATCCATCGACACTTGTTTTCTTAAAAGTGCTGTATCTTTGGGGCTTCAAGTTGTTTTATGTTTTGTACTGATGATTGTTCATGTTTCTACGCTAGCCATCTCAATAAGTCATTGTTACTTGTTGTCCTCAGTTGGAATATTAGTTGTTTGAAACCGTAGGTTTAATATTTTGGTTAGACGCAATGCATGATATAGTAGTGAAATCTAGTCCGAAACTTTAATTGTCCTTTTATGGTTGTCTGCATTTATCTGGTCATACATCTCTCTAGTCACATGATTTTCTTGTTTATGTAGGTCTGCCAATGGATTTCATTTGCTTTCATAGGTTTTCCTTTTTTCTTTAGATTAGTATATGTAATGTGAAGGGACTGCTATTTTTGGTCTACTACTAGGCTTCACACAGGGACCTGAGAAGTTCAGAGGATCCACAATGTTCTTGGCTTAAGCCTTTTTCATTTTCATTGGTGGTGATGCCATCATTTTGTGCCATGATGGTAGCATGTCATGCTACGAATTTTGATACTCTGCTTTTAAGCAATTAGAAATGGCTCTTAAGATCGCCTTCCTTTTTGTGTAGCATGTTGAAGCATTTTGAGTCATGGCTATGGAATATTGATGCCTAGGTTCCAAAGTATCCTTCTCTGGTACCTTTCTCTTTTCATTTTGTTTGGGAGATTTCAATTTGGCATTTGGTTTACCCTTAAATCCAAATCCTGAGGACAAGCAAGTAGCTTTGTGCTACCCCACTTTTGTGTGTTTATGGGATCTCCCATTAGATGGAAATTGAGAAATATTTTTAATTTTTTGTATTCTATTCTTTTGATGAACACCCTTGTTCTTGTCAGTTACCAATTCACAACTGATTTCAAATGTTCTGATGCATTCACTGATAAGCATTATGCCTTTTTAACAACCATAAATACGATAAATTATCTGGCAGGAGTGATGAATCAATTAGATGTGTGAAGTGATCTTATGAGCTGAACTTTTGAGGCTTATTGATATTCTGACCTGCCAATTATACATCATCTATATATTTTGATGACTTATAAATATTTTTAAGCTTATGATCAACATACTCTAGACATTCTAGTAATTAATTGATTATATATGTTCTAATGCATCAAAAGGACAATGTATCTTTTGACAGCCAAACATGTAAGACAATGTATGGCGGGAGTTATGTATCAATTAGATGTGTGAAGTGCACTCATGAACTCAATATTTGATGCTTATTGATATTCTCACTTGCCGATTGTATATCAAATGAAACTTTAATTTGTTGGCATATGACTGTTCCTGTGATCTTTACTATTCAATTGATTTCCTTTTTTTTTTGTATGCATCAATTGGTAGCCAATATATATTGTAGCAGCAAATATGTAAGAGAACCTGTGGCAGGAGTGATGAATCAATTAGATGTGTGAAGTTCTCTTGTGAGCTCAAATTATGAGGCTTATTGATATTCTGACTTGCCATTTGTACTTCAAAAGTCAACTGATGCTTAAATGATGTTTATGCTGTTAAAGTTGCAGATTCACTGGTTTGTTTTGGCCTTTTCTGCAATTATTTATATTGTATAGCGTCTAGTCAGCTTATCTGCAAAGAGCTGTGAATTTGCCATTCAAGATGAAATGTTTTAAATTTAAACACAAAGGATCTGTTAAGTTCTGATACTTTGATTAGAAGTAGTTCAGATGCATGTTTTAGTGACATAGGTTTAGATTATACATAGAACTTGAAACTATATATCGTACAAACCCCTTTGTAGAGTTATATATGTGATGAAATAATTGATCCCTAGCTCTATTTGCAGAACAAGTTATTTTAGTCTTTCTAGTTACATCTCCCTATTTATTTCAGGAGCTTGAGTGTCCAATTCAACCCAAAAGGGATTATAGTTTTAGATGCATGTTATAAATCCAGTCATCCAATGTGGTAGATTTCAAATGTTACTTTTGTCAACACTGTACTTTTCAATGGTTTTCCCCAAAAGAGTACTCAGGTTATTTTGGTCATAAGTTTTAATCTGTAGTTGTTATTGAAAGGCATTTCTGGACTAATTGCATCTGCTCAAGTTTTTTCCATGACTAATAAATTATCTTATCTGTCAACGCTGGCATGCATTTCTATCAAACTCTATTCTTTGTCAAGTCAAACTAGGACATCTTTCATGCAATTCTTAGGGTTTTGCACTATTACAAATGAATCTCACCCCAATACCGTTGCCAGAGTTCTTGATCAAGGAAACATAACACAATTAAAGAATTTTTTGAACACTTGTCATGCTTCCCCCCATTCTCGGCCTGCTGCAACCTGAGCTGCCTATTAACCTGCCCCTTGTACTTCACCTAAATTTACATCTAGGAGAACATTAATTTTGGAACACAATTTGCTTATGTTAGTAATATTCAGTCATGGTGAAAAATAGAAAAGAAAATTCACTGAAGTAATATTGCTGTACCTCAGACTTTTTCTGATTTTATAGGTGCTATGCAAGGTTGCATCCAAGGGCTGTGAACTGCCGCAAAAAGAAGTGTGGCCACAGCAACCAGGTAATGTCCTCTTTTATTCTGTCCTTCCTCCAATCTGTAGTTGTTGATTTCATGGGGGAATTGCACGGTCACTATTTCGGTTATCAGTTAGTATTAATGTGGATAATCTTTCATTTTAATCGGGCCCTCAACTTAATTTCTGTTGTCAACTTCATGTCTACATTATGCACCTGTTTTCTTGTCTATTAGTAATTAAATAATAATAGGTTTTATGAAAGAAATGGGCGAACCTACTCTTTCATAGAGGATTCATGAGCTGTTAAATTTTTCAATATAGGTTTTTGTGAAACAATCCAAACAAGTGTTTCAGAAACTCAGGGCCAGTCTGGCATTATTTTTGTTTCTCTACAAATTAGTGAAATCGCATATGGAGATTGATTTTGAAGATGGGATTTGCCAGAAATTCTCCCATCCCTCTTGTCAATTCACTCTTTTTCAAAGCAATAAATCTTTGCTACCAAAAGTTTTAAAAATTTTACAAATAGTTTCGAAAAATAAGTACATTTCATCAACATCTTATTCAGTCTTAATGGTTTTTCCCCAAGCTTTTGAAAACGAAGAAACAATAACAATATGAAATTGGCCCATATTTTTGGTTATGTTTTGACCTGTTTTGGTAAAACCTGACAACCATAACAGTGCCATGAGTCATTTATCTCATAAATGAATTTTACTGTTTTGCAGCTGAGGCCTAAGAAGAAGATCAAGTAAATGCTTGCATGGATGAAGTTTATTTTGTCCCTGGAATTCAGAAATTTTAGCTGATTAGCTTGGAATCTGGACTTTAATGTTTCCTGGTAATATGAATGTCAGACTACCTTGAGCTTGTTGTTTGATCCATTCAGTTCTTTGACCGATGAAGATTAAGAAACTAAGCATTTTGTTGAATCTCGAGTATTATCCTGCTTTATTATACCCTTGGTGATTGTTCTTACAGAATGCTTGTCACTTCAGTTACTGAATCCAACAATATAAACCAGTATTCATTCCTAAAAGGAGGAGAAACAAGTGATCTTATTTTTAACTCGTCACATTATGGACATAGTATGCATCAGTAGCGTCTTGCTACTGTTTGCCTGGCAATGTTCCTCCTTGGAGCTCCTCAGAAGAAACCCTTTGTTCGAAAGTTGGCTGTATAAAAATAGCACGGCGGGTGGTAGCTTGGACCAAGATTGGCGCTAGCGAAGATTCGTATGGCTGGAATTAAGAGAACAGGGACGGAGATGGGAAATGCTTAGATATGGAATCTCTGGACGGGGAGGGGACCGAGGCGCGGGAAAGGGCGGAGATGAGACAAGTGACTTGAAATTAAGGAGGCAAGGACAGGTGTCCTACATAGGAGTTCAGGTGTCTTAATATGTGTTTAGGTTGCTTCTGAACACTAGATCCCGATTCTTATCTAGCGACTTCTTCCATCACCTGCCTGTTCTAGGGCTGAAAGTGGGTTGGGCCGGGCCGGGCCGCCTCTCTCTTCGAGGTCAATCCAAATTTTTTTTCAGACTTCGGTTGAGCCCTTTTCGAGTCCGGTCTAAATCTGATTTGGTCAGTCCAATCAAATTTTCTCATCTCCACTTCTTTCTCCTTCCAATTTACTCTCTCAGCCGCTTGTCTCTTCTTTTCTTTCTAGCTTTTCTTTTCCAGCGAAATCTTACCCTAATTTTTGTGAAAAAATCTTCGCAAAAATGGTGATATGGAAGCTCTTCATTCTTGACTGCTGTCGCCTCCCCCTTAACCTCTCCAGAGTCCAGATCCGCCTCCACCTCTCTCATCATGTTGCCCCCTCCGTCGCGGCCCCCTCCACTGTCACCTCCGTCCTCAATCGTGCTATTAGCGTCAAGATGAAGCGCCTCGACGATTCGGACTTTCTCTTTCTCTCCTACGCATCCCCCACCTTGCTCTCACCAATCCAAGTTGGGAGAGGAAACTCGATTAGACTCTTAGGGGCGATTCGGAAGCTCTTCACCCTCGATTGTTGCCGCTGCCTCCTTCTTTACTCCAGATTCGCCTCCACCTCCTCCGTCGCCGCCCCCTCCACTGTCACCTCTATTCTTGCCGATGTCGTCAATTCCAAGATCAAGTGCCTCGACGATCTAGACAGTCTGGCCTCCCTTCTTTTGCTGCGCGTCCCCCCCACCTTGCTCTTGTGGACCTAGGGCCGGACAAGGGATTCAGATCGAGCTCTTGTGGGCTAGACTTTGGACTCGGGTCGGGTCGGATTAAAGATATACACGAGTTCTGTGCAAAAAATAAATGGACTCTATAATTAGGTCCAAGCTCAGTCTGAACTATTTCGGATCTAGCATGAAGCCCGATCCAAAATTGGGCCAGTCTGAGCCCAGTTCCAGCCCTAGCCTATTCGGTATTCCTTTTCACTAAGAGCTTGGTGTAACTAAAACACCTTAAACAAGTGGAGGTAGCAACAATGGTTTATCATACTGTCCTAGAATTTGCCTTGGGAAAAAATAGGGGAAGGTGTGGGTGGCGACAAGCCTACTGTTCAGAAAATACTATTGAGCCCTTCTGTTGCCTATCTCCTCCCTTCGGTGTTTAGTTCGTAATCGGAATAGATTAGAATTAGAATGGCTAAATTTTTCAAAGCATTTGATTCGTGATTGACATCGAAATCGGAATGAATTGGAATTGAAATGGCTAAATTTTTCAAAGCATTTGATTCATGACTGAAATTGAAATCGGAATGAAACTTTGAATCTTTAGGGGGGAGTGGATCATTTTCATTCCACTCTAGAATCATAATGAGATTTTTTTCAATCAAATAGTTGAAATGAAAGACAAACATTTTCAATTTCAAATTCCAACTCCCCTCAACCAAATATCTCCTCAATCTTTTATGCCATGGCACATGATTCTCCTTTGAACCTCTGTGGTCTCCATCCTTGTCACTAGGATGGTTGATCTTTTCTTCGATACCAATGGTAGTGGGCAATGACCATTGCTTTGGCTGAGTGTGAGAATCATGGAGGTATGTATTTAGTTTCGCGTAGACTTTGCACCGGGTAGATCTTGGGCCAAAAAATTTAAATCACATCTTCCACCTAATCTTTTCAGGTGGGTTCCTGCGAATTATACCAGTTGTATGGTATTGGGTAATCTCCGATCACCACTCGTTGGTATGGTACGGATAGATGGGGGTGGGAAGGGAGATGGAAGGAAAGAATGAGGATTATTTGGGAGATGAGACGAAAGAACAGATTCTTTGGGATCCTTCTGCTTAGACTCTCCAGTGTCCTCACGAAGGGTTGCCAGTTTTTCGAGTCTTATGGCTGGGACAATTCAAATATTGAGAGGTTTTAGGGTGATGGTTGTTCCTTTGAATTGCAGTTTTAACCACTTTCAGTATATAACTATGTTTAGTGGATGGCTCCAAGAGAGAGTCGATGGTGAGAGGAGCACAATGGGGAAGATGCAATGACCATGTTAACGAGGCTGTAGTAAAGATGAGGTACAGTGGAAGCAGCATTGCAAGTTTTGTTTTCCGGTCATATATTTTGGACACATGTTCAGATATAGAAAGGGTGAAGGTGGTGCAATATATTACAAATTGAGCCGCTTTTGGGATACAAATTGCTGTGATGTGTGGATGGCAATGAGGGATAGATGGTGGTGGGAGGAGAAACAGATGGGAGGAGGTGCAATAGCCATGCTAATGAGGTTAGAGGAGAAAAGATGCAGGTGTATTGGTAGGAGGTGGGGGCAATGATGCAACAGGTTGTGGCGGTTGAGTAGGTATTTGATAACAAGAGCAGTCCAGTTTCCCCAACCAACTGAACCATCCAGCAAATACTAATTTACAACTGGAGTATTCCAAGCAAGTTCCTGCAGAAGGCAAAATTCTGACAATCTCCTGCAGTTAGTTTTCACAAATGTAATGTAGATGCTGTGACATCAACTACTACTACTAGTGTTGGATTGATTGTAAGAGATTACAAAGGATATCATTTACCAAGCAAACCTATACCAATATTACCATGTTCATCCAAGAAAACAGAAGCACCAATGACTTTTAGTAATTAGAAGCAATTAGAGCTTCCTATGAATATTTAGATGGTGATGCAAATAATATTTGCAAGCTATTAGTGGATGAATCTCTCGTGTTGGGCACATCCATCACATATTCTCAGACTCCAGAAGCCCCTTGGCAAATCAAGGCCATCCATACCCTTGGATCTACTAATCAGTGTGGAGTACTCTTGCGAAATAAGCTACAACTATCTCAAGTACTTCAGTTTGCTATAGCCAATGAATTTCTGCTTGTATTGCAAATCTTTATATTGGTGAATTGGCAAAATTAACCAATTGAAAAATTGAATGAAATCTGGTCAATAGTGGCCTTTTTACCAAAAAAAATATGATATCAAATAATGTGTAAAATATTGTATAAAAATTTTGATCATGTAAAATGAATTATACATTATTGGTGAACGAATGGGAACTCTAGGGTGTGTCTCCATATCCGAGTTCCACTTCTTCCCTTTTCATACACCAAACAAGCTAAATAACATGCCCTATATGGATGCTGGTTATCTGCTAGTTAGGGACGGTTAGCATTTTAGCCATACATATGAGAATCCAAAATGCTAGGATAAGTTTAATTAGTCAGCATCCCAAAAAGTAGGTTAACCTGGTTAACATTTATTTCATATGAGAGAGTATGACATAAACTTTCCACTACTTATCTCACAAATCCTGAGAGTGTCAACAAAATATTGGATAACTTTAATGACTAGCAAGTTAATTCAGTAGTGGTTACCAATAGTTAAATTTATCTTTCTCTGGTAAGCAATTTGATGTCCAAATGCAGCCTAAATATGATAAATGCCTAACTTAAAGTTGGATGAAGCGTTGCTATGCAGGCTACTCAAAACTACTTTTATATGCCACATGGTAAATGGGGTTTAAAGCGAAAAAATAAGATTGGTGGACACATGGAGAACTACAAGGAGCATTAAGTAACATTACGATGCTGAAACTTTAGAACGAACAACTTTTTGAATGACTGGTCAAAGACCTTATTTTTTGAAAGAATTATTTTGAGAAAACATAAGCAATTATTTTGAAAGAATTTTTTGAAAGAATTATTTTGAAAGAATTATTTTTTAAACATAAGCAATTTATTTGTTTTATGAAATATTTTATTATAAAATGATCTGTTTGAAATTTTTTTGAGGGAAGAATTGTTCCATGAAACATCTCTCTGCCTAGCAAATGGAGGCGCTAGTTGGAGACTTGTATGGTCCATACTAAATATTTGAAGCAATGCCATGCTCCTATGGTATCCGCTCAATTACTTGTACAACATAGCAGCAAGAGATCGGTACAATTCATGAGGGCTTGAGCATGGGATCCACACAATTGTGCAGCATAAATTGGTTCTCCCCCCACTAGAGGATTGCAACAAGGGATTTTATAATGCGCCAACCAATTGAACAAAACCTAAATCAGATCCCTACTTAATTAAATTACCTTTTCTTATCATACTAACCTACCTGAGTCGTAGTGTGAATTTAGCAGTTGTTTTGTTATATATATTATAGTTTTGATGTAGCTAGTTGCCTTTAAATTGCTGGGGAATATGTTACATGCAACACCGTTGGCAATGCTAGATACTGCAATCTTTGTTCGGTTTCGATTAGACTTACACTCAATGCTTTGCTAGATCGCCATGATGTTTAGCCTGCATATAATTAGCATTTTATGTTTTGTCCCTCTATGCATGATGTTTCAGGTGCAATTATGTCTGTTTTTTTGTATACAGTTAGATCTGTTTTATACATTGTTATATATAAATGTCTATTATATAGGCTGGAAATAAATGTCAAATGACCATCCCGATTTAAGCACATTAATAAAAATTTCAATTATCCGGGATTAAATGTAAAATCATGGTCAATTCAGGAAGTCTTGGCTCTGCTCATCACAGTAAAATCTTTAATAAATATTATTCATTAATAATAACCTACTTAGGAGAAATATATTAGTCTTGAGGTGATTGTAACCTGGAGCAGCAGCATGATGGCGCTGGCTAGCTCGGTTGTATCCAAACTTCATCCAGATGGTTGATTTCTGACTGATGATTTCCCTTCACATGCAAGAATTTCGGTTCCCACTGATGGATCTCTAGAAAAATAGATCAGAAGCTTGCATGGCTTTCTGCCATGTAGAAAAATAACAGGGTAATTGGACATAAATAACAATGGTCAGCCAACAGGATTCTTAGAAAGAGAACTCAAACAAGAATATTGGAGGCAAGAAACAGGAAGCAAATCCCTGAGTACAGCCTTCAAATATTGTAACGTAGGTAGTATTCATTGTACGTCAAATATCTGCTTCGAGCTTTAGGCTTTCTGTGCAAACCCAGCCTTGATCTTCTGCACCGTGGCTACATCAGTCTTGAAGGATTTTGCGAGGATCTCGTCATCGATGCCAGTGGCAAACAAACTCACAGGGACTGATACAGTCCCGGCACTGGCACTGCCGAAGGCGGAGATGGCGATTGCCTGGCCTTTTCCACTGTTATATTGGTAGTGCACCAGTCCCTTGGGGAACACAAATATGTCCCCAGGCTGAAGAGTCTGAACGTAGAGCTTGTTAGCGGTGTCGACGAAGCCAACGTCGAGATAGCCGCCGGCGAGGAACAAGAGCTCAGAAGCACGAGGATGGGTGTGAGGGGGGTTGACGGCGCCCGGAGGATAAAGGAGGACGGCGTAGGATACGCTCTGCCCATTGAGGGCTGGGAACTCGGCCATGGATGCTTTGAGCACTACAAAGTTCTTAACCTCATCGCTATTTAGTAGAGTCCGCATGCCGGTGAAGGTGAAGAAGCTCCCATCGATTAGGTTCGAGGTGAGGTTTTGTGGGAGGATGAAGTCTGAGGTGATGTCAGGGTCGCTGCCCCGAGCAACAAGTGGGACTGCAATGGAGAGTAGAAGGAAGAAGAAGGCATGGCTGAGGGTGTTAGCGGCCATTGTTGATAACAGCTTGCTTTGGTTTTAATGGCCAGAAGAGGTTGTGAACAAAGTGTTGTGGGTATCCCAGAGGAGGCCGTGGATTTATAGAGAGAGTTGTATGGCCGGCCAAGGGTTGTTTGGAGTTCACAAGAATGGCTTGTGTTTTTTTATTCTCACATAGAAGCAGTGGTTCCATTTGAACTGATGAAATGAGGAAAGGGGCTATGTGATAACAGCTAAAGCTTAGGTGTCAGGAGGCATCTTCTCCTCTTTGATGCCTATGTTGTATTGTATAAAACTAGGGAAGAAAATCTCATGCAATTTGAATAGGAAGAACTGAATTTCCAAGTCGAATCAGGAACCGACACCTGAGAAGTACAAATTGCTAAACAAGCAGCCTGCATTTTGATTTTTAAGAGCATCCCCTGGCCTATTATGGAGTTTGTTTCTAGTGAAATTAAATTTTGGTTAGGCATAGAGCGTCACGCTCCAAAATCAGCACTAGCAATGCAACCGGGGGATATTGTTCTTGATAACACGAAATCTAATAATCATAATTAGTTAAAATTTATCATAAATAAAATATGATAAGTGATTCAACTCCATCATTCATCAAGTAATTAAATCAAAATTGATCCAGAGTATCTAAATCCAAAATTATATGTCAAATCCATATCTCAAAATTTATAAATAATTAACTACAAGTCCATAATCATCCAATAAATTAAGATTCAGCTGCAAAATCTCCAAACTTGCTAGCACAGATTCTCAAGTCTAGATCATCTTTTATTCCTATCCTTATATATTCATCTGGATAAAAAAAGAAAAAAGATATGAGCAGTACCAACTCAGTAAATAAGCCTTATATTATCTTACTGGATCAAACATAAATTTATACTTGTATCAATAAATCATTTAAAAAAAATTATTATCATTAGAAAATAAAATTTTTATATTATTATCATTAAAAAATAAAATTTTCATAATAATAATATATCATAAATCAATGATGCTCTTACATATGCATAAATTATACATTATGTAATTTATATAAACATAGTTTTCAATACATAACATAAACAAATTTATAAATCATATTAACTGTTGGTGCAAAAATCTGCTTGCGCCAGAGAAGCTGGAGTCGGGGAAGCCGCGGTCGCCGCCGGGACCTGCAAAAGAAGTCTAAACCGAAGGTGGGGTTGCTCCGGCAAGACCCTCCGACGCTCAAGTCAGTTCTCTGCCTCAACAAGAATGGAGTGCTCGAACGGAGAATTTAGCAGAGTTTTGAGATAAGAAATGAGCTTAGAGAATAACGTATCTGGATCCCCCTTTTTATAGGCGGAGGAGGTAACGGATTGATGGCGACGTTTGTAACCGTCTGGTCGTGGGCCGCCCATAGTCAGGGGAAATTTATTGCGAAGGGTAGTG
Source organism: Elaeis guineensis (assembly GCF_000442705.2). Taxonomy (NCBI): domain Eukaryota; kingdom Viridiplantae; phylum Streptophyta; class Magnoliopsida; order Arecales; family Arecaceae; genus Elaeis; species Elaeis guineensis. Next base: position 113,766,612 of record NC_026000.2, on the reverse strand, counting down.
GAGCGGAATCGTGGCTATCACCGTAGCTCGCCACGTGGAATCAGTTACGGGGAGTGGAGCAGCGTCCGTTGTCGTGACTTGCCAGCGGATGGGAGAATCGCCCGGTATCCGTCGCAGGAGGTGGAGCAGGTTCGTGGCCGTTATTGTGGCCTGCCAGGGGATAGTGGAGCTATGCGGAATCCGCCACAGGAAGTGGAGCAGAGCTGCGATGGTTACTGCGGCCTGTCAGGGAGTGATGGAGCTGCGCGGAATCCGCCATAGGAAGTGGAGCAGGATCGTGGCCGTTATGGTGGCCTGCCAGGGGGTGCAGATCCATCGGCTGAAGTTCGACAGCGGTCGGAGTCCGGCCCTCGTAGGAGTCTGGACTAAATTTGTTTGCAGCCGTTGGAGCCGAGGACGAAGCCCAACTCCCGCAGGAGTCCGGGCGTGGTCTTCCTACAATTAAAGTTAAAGGCGAAGTCCGGCTCCCGTAGGAGTCCGGACAGGGCTTACCAGCAGTCGTTGTTGAGGACGGAGCCCAGCCCCCGTAGGAGTCCGGGCGGAGTTGTCCTGTAGTCGATGTCGGTGACGGAGCCCGGCTCCCGTAGGAGTCTGGGCGGAGTTTGCTTGCGGCTGAAGCTGTTGGAGTTCTTGGTGACGGAGCCCGGCTCCCGTAGGAGTCCGGGCAGAGTTATCCTGTAGTCAATGTCGGTGACGGAGCCCAGCTCCCGTAGGAGTCCGGGCAGAGTTTTCCTGCAGTCAAGGTTAAAGGTGAAGTCCGGCTCCCGTAGGAGTCCGAGCGGGGCTTAGCAGCAGTTGACGTTGAGGACGGAGCCCGACTCCCGTAGGAGTTCGGGCGGAGCTGTCTTGTAGTCGATGTCGGCGGCGGAGCCCGGCTCTCGTAGGAGCCCGGGCGGAGTTGTCTTGTAGTCGATGTCGGCGGTGGAGCCCGGCTCTCGTAGGAGCCCGGGCGGAGTCTTCTTGCGGCTGAAGTTGTTGGAGTTCTCGGTGAAGGAGCCCGGCTCCCGTAGGAGCCCGGGTGAAGTTGTTCTTTAGTCGATGCCACTGAGGACTTCGGCCGTGGGTATTTTATACCCAACACCAGTCTCCCTACTTCCGAGTTTGAATTTCAAACGAAGGAAGTACACAGAGAGAGAGATGGGCACATCCGAAACCGTCCCTTCGAATTCTGCGCACTGCCGCCTCTGGATATTTTGGCATTGAATGTGCGCGTGCCGGAGTCTTTTCGAATTGGAGCAGTACGAGGGGACGCTTCGAAATTCCCGCAGGTACACTGGCCTAGGTACGACGCAATTATGATCTTGCCAACCGTCAGCCGCTTTCAGCCGTCTGCCAGGGGGAGTGGGACACGTGTCGGATGCGGACTGGCCTGGGGGATTCACGATCATTATGGCGTCGGATCCCAGGATCTATTTAAACCCGTCCTCCCTCCTTTAGGCGTCCTACCCCATTCTTGAGTTTTCGCCGGTGTCTGTCTTCTCTTCGAGAGCCCTGCTTTAGTGAGCGTCTTCTCGAGCCGTAGGCGCCTCCCGTTTTTCGTCCCCCAGGTCCCTCAGAGTAATATAGGTTAGTGCCAACCTTCCTCTCACCGTCTAGGGGCTTCTCTTCTCATCATTACTTTTGTGCGTCCCTCCGAGTTAGCCTTCGGCCTCTCGTTCCCCTTTCAGTCCGTCTTTTTAGGGTCCTTTAGATCCTCCCTTCGAAACTACTCAAAATGTCCTCTGGCTCTTCTGCTCCTGGCAGTTCCGAGAGTTCTTCTGCTTCAAACCTCCAGGTCCCTGTCTCTGTGGACGAACCCGCGTCCGGGGCTGGGCCTCGCCCGATTTTTGCACCGGGCGTTATTCCATGTTCGTCGACTTCGGAGGAACTCCTTCTGATAAGGGTTCAGTATGGGGTTCCTCCGGAGTACGATCTGGAGCTACCTGGCCCCTCTGACCGGGCCAGCACTCCTCCTCCCGGTCGCTTTTGTTTGTATCAGGAAGCGTTCCGTGCCGGACTCCGGCTTCCACTTCCTGCCTTTGTCGCTGCCTTCTTCCGCTTCTTGGACATCTCTCTCGCTTCCGTGGCCCCAAATTCCTTTAGGTTTTTGATAGGGTTTCTCTCCCTCTGCCACATAGTCGAGGTTCAGCCGTCCCTCTCCTTGTTTAGAAATTTTTATACCTTCAAACGCCATCCTTCGGCGAAGGACTGGTGGTACTTCTCCCCCTAGTTTGGTAAGAAGGGGTTGCTGAAGGGCGCCCCTTCTTCGATTCACAATTGGAAGGAGAAATACCTCTTCGTCCACTGCCCGACCCTGGAACTGGGCCTGCCCCCTTGGGGTTCTCTGAGGGATTCTGTCCGTCGGGCTCCCAGCCTAGGGGAGGACGACCTCCAGGCCGCCCAGAAGCTTCTAACTTATCCCGCTCCTTCCCTTCCTAATCTTCTGAGGGAGCAGCTTCTTTTCAACATCGGCCTGAGCCCTCAGGATCCAGCGAGTATTCATCTTATCTTTTCTTTTCTTGCCTTCCTCTTCTTCTTCTCTTTACCTCTTTTTCCTTCCCACTCTCTTCTTTTTCTTTCTTTCTTCTCTTTTTTTTTTTTTTTTTTGACTCTTGATTGATCGGTGTTGCTTCTTTTTTCTTTTTTTCTTCTTTCTTCTCCTTTTTTCTTTTCTCATACACATTTTTTTTTTTTTTTTTAGCAATGGACGCCGAAGCAACGCGGATGCTCGCCAGGGGCATGAGAGCTCAGAAGAGAAAGGGCGCGGCGGCCTCCGGATCGACGAAGAGGGCCAGGGCGGAGGAGACGAGCTTGGCTGCGCCCGTCCAGACGGTCCCGGCCATCGACATTCCTTCGGATGCCGAGCCAGTGGCTCCCCGGGCCTCCTCGAGGAGCCCGCCGATCGGGGCCCCCGCTCCGGGGGTTCGCCCCACGGAGGCGCCCGCTGCGGGGAGGAGGAGGAAATCGGTGGCTCGCAGGGCGAGTAGCCACCGAGCTGCTGTAGACGAGTCCGTCTGCTCTGAGGAGGGATCGGAGAATCCCTTCAACGATAGGGACTTGATCAGGCGGTTGATCGACGGCTGCATCCTGTCCGACGTCGTGGGGAGGATCGACCGCGCCGATCCTGAGCAGCGGGCTTGGGACTCTTTGGGGTCCTTCCTCGAGGTAAACGGATCTTTATTTAAACGGTCACTCGGCCTCTGTCGTAATTCTCTATCCGTCCTTGCAGATTGGGCACCAGCTCTTTGCCTATATCGAGGCGGTGAGCCGCATGAGGAGGGACATCCTCCAGGCGGAGGAACGCTGCCAAGCCGAGGTTGCCCGCCTTCAAGCGAAGTCGGCTGAAGTAGCCACCCTCCAGGAGGCCTTGGAAAGAGAGAAGCGGGCCCGGGAGGAGGAGAGGCAGATCTTGGAGGAGTCGGAGAGGAAGGCGGAGGCCGAGGTCGCCCATTTGGTCGAGCAAACTCCGGTCCTAGTCTCGGAGGCCAGGGCCCTTGCGGTGGAGAAATTCAAGACCTCCGCGGAGATGAGGAACCTGAATGTCCAGTTCGGCCAGGAGGCGTTCACCAAGGGGTTTGAGCTCTGCCAAGAGAAGGTGGCCAGCAAATTCCCCGAGCTCGACCTCGGCTTCCTCGAGGAGTCTGAAGATGAGGCCGGCCCCTCGTCCGCCGCCACCGCGGTTGCAGCCCTCGCACCGAGTTCTCCACCTCCCGCCCCTGAGGTCTGAGACCTCAGATCTTGTGCCCTTATTTCGTCGCAATTTTTCCTTTCTGTTTGTCTTCAAAATTATTCAATCAATAAAGTCGAATTTCTTGTTGTGGATGGCTTCTCCCGCCCCTTCCTCCTTCTTTCTGCCTTTCTCCTTGCAATGAGTCGTTCTTTGACGCTTCTACCTTCCGATGGTAGTGTCTTGCAGAAGCACTCCCCTTGCCCCTGGGGGTCCCGCTGAAATCGATGATCCAGCGGTTAAAAAAGGAGGTCCTTCACCTGATGAAGAAGTTGAAGAAGTCGGAAGGCGAGCTCCGCAAATCGAGAGAAGGCCATTCTGAAGCCGCCGCTGAGGCCGCCCACTTTCGGAGTCTCCATGTGAAGGCAATTATGGATTACAGCCGGAGGAAAGCGAACTTCGCAAAGGAACTCGAGGAATGCAAGAAAAGCACTAGCGACCGAATTTGGGCTCAAGAAGCCAGAATCAGCGTCCTGAAGGTGGAACTGTCAGCTGCGAAGAGGAAGATCGGCCAGCTGGAAGGAAATTCGTCCCGGCTCTTGGCCCGGGTCGATGATGAACAGAGATGGTCACAGAAGGTCTCCGACCTTCAGAAGCAGCTTCAAGACGCCGAGATGAGCCACGACGTACAGCGGGCTAGCTGGCGCAGGCAGGTGGAAGAGTATAAAGGGAGATTCCGAACGGCGGCCGACGAAGTCGTTCGTCTTCAGAGGCAGCTGGCTAACAGGGCGCAGCTTACTTCCGCCCAAGATTCTGAAGAGCTTCAAGCCCTGAGAGGCACTGTTGAGGGGATCTCTGTCTCCCTCGGGGAGAAGACAGCCGAGCTGCAACAAGTGAAGATCCAACTGGCACTTGAGCGGCGGGCCGTCGCAGACGCGGAGGCGGAGTCCAAAGTTTTGAGGAAGAGGCGTCGAGAGGCAGAGGCCGAGAGCCAGCGACTCCGTCGGACGGTCCAGGATGCGCTGTAGAAGAGGGAAGAGCTAGAAGGAGAAATAGAGAATTTAAGGCAGTCCTGGTTGAGGGATGGAGTAGATAACTCTAGGTCGGAGGGAGCAGGGTCTCCTTAGAGCTCTTTTGTCTTTATGTCTTATCATGTAGTTACTTCTTTTTTGTCATTTTGTCCTTCTTTCCTTGGCCGTTCTGGCCCTGTAGTGTGTATATCGAAAATGGAAAAAAGAGCGTTTCGTGTTACCTCGTCCACGCGTTGCACTGATATTGTTGTCTGCTGAACCTTTCTTATCGTTTGACTTGTTTGATGTAGACATCGTCGGGGGGGGGGCTTTTTCCCTTCATCCGATCTTGTTAGGCGGTCGGGTTTCGCCACCATTAACCCCCGCTGCAGAAGTCGTGGATGGAGCCCGGCTCCCGTAGGAGTCCGGGCGAAGTCTTCCTTGTAGGCGGAACTCGACTCTCGTAGGAGTCCGGGTGAAGTCTTCCTTGTAGGCGGAACCCGGCTCCCGTAGGAGTCCGGGTGAAGTCTTCCTTGTAGGCGGAACCCGGCTCCCGTAGGAGTCCGGACGAAGTCTTCCTTGTAGGCGAAACCCGGCTCCCGTAGGAGTCCGGGCGAAGTCTTCCTTGTAGGCGGAACCCGGCTCCCGTAGGAGTCCGGGCGAAGTCTTCCTTGTAGGCGGAACCCGGCTTCCGTAGGAGTCCGGGTGAAGTCTTCCTTGTTGGCGGAACCCGGCTCCCGTAGGAGTCCGGGCCTTCTATTTTGCTTGAGTTGGTGTGAGGTTCTCCTCTCGTTACCAGCCTGGTTGCGGGGGCGCGTTAGGGCGCTGCAAGGCCTCTCACCCCATCCGGTCTAAAAGAACCGGGCCTTCGACTTTGCTCATGTCAGGACGAGGTTCTCCTCCTGTTCCTGACATGGCTGTGGGGGCACATTTGGGCGCTGTAAGGCCTCTCCCCCCATCCGATCTAAAAGAACCGGGCCTTTGACTTTGCTCATGTCAGGACGAGGTTCTCCTCCTGTTCCTGACATGGCTGTGGGGGCGCATTAGGGCGTTGTAAGGCCTCTCCCCCCATCCGGTCTAAAAGAACCGGGCCTTTGACTTTGCTCATGTCAGGACGAGGTTCTCCTCCTGTTCCTGACATGATTGTGGGGGCGCATTAGGGCGTTGTAAGGCCTCTCCCCCCATCCGGTCTAAAAGAATCGGGCCTTTGACTTTGCTCATGTCACGATGAGGTTCTCCTCCTGTTCCTGACATGGCTGTATTTTTGGAGGGATCATATCCAGTCATAATACATCCACGCCAGGTGGGAAGGGCACGTTAGGTAGAAAGAAAAGTAGATTCAAGGTGAAATCGTAAGTGATACATTTACAGTTTTTCCGCTCCTCCTTGAGGCCCTCCGGTGATGGAGTCGATGGTCCCGATGGGAGGCCGGTCCCCGGGTTGCTCCTCCCTTCTCTGCGGTTCAGGCTGTGGGAGGGCTCTTGGCCGGTCTCCTCTACCCTCAGGCCTACGGTGGATGAATCTGTCGAGTCGACCTCACCGAATGAGCTCCTCGATCTCGTCCTGGAGCTGGATGCATTCTTCGGTGTCGTGGCCGTGGTCGCGGTGGTAGAGGCAGAACTTGTTGGGGTTGCGCTTCCCGGGATGTGTGCGCATCCTCTCCGGCCTAGGGAGCTGCTCCCTGACCTCCATTAATACCTGGGCCTTCGAGGCGTTGAGGGGGGTGTAGTTGCGAAATCTCCCTGGTGGGGAGCCCCGCCGAACCCCGCGGTCCGGGCTTCTCTGCCTGCGTGCCCGGGGTGGAGTATGGGCGCGCTTATGTCCAGGAGGGGATCGGAAACGCGGTCGGGCTTCCTTTGGCCTTTTCTCAACTGCGGGCTTACTCGAATCTCCCGCTTGACGCTCCCTTGCTGTCTCTTCGTCCTTCATTTTGAAGGCTTCTTCCGCTCGGGCGTATCCTTCAGCCCGAGCCAGTAAATCGGTAAAATCCCTGGGGTACTTCTTCTCCAGGGAGTACAAAAGATCATTCTTCTGAAGGCCACCTTTCAGGGCGGCCATGGCAACCGATTGGTCCAAGTTCCGGACCTCCAACGCCGCGATGTTAAAGCGGTTGACGTAGGCCCGTATGGACTCCCCTTCCCTCTGCTTGATGTTGATGAGGGACTCCGAACACTTCCGGGGACGCCGGCTGCTGACAAAATGGGCCACAAATTGGTGGCTCATTTGATCGAAGGAAAAGATGGTACCCGGCTTCAAAGCCGAGTACCAGTTCCTCGCTGCCCCCTTCAAAGTAGACGGGAAAGCCCGGCATAAGATGGCGTCAGGAGCGCCGTGAAGCAGCATCATCGTCCGGAAGGCCTCCAGATGATCAACCGGATCCGAAGTCCCGTCGTAGCTTTCGAACTGGGGAAGCTTGAAGTTTGGCGGGATCGGTTCCTGCATGATCATTTGGGAGAAGGGAGGGTCAGTGCAAATATCCTCACCGTAAGCGGGGGGCGTGTGGCGGAGTTCTTCAATCCGTCGGTTCATCTCCTGGAGCCTCCGGTCCAGGAAATCCTCTCGACTTCGAGTCTCGAGGGTCCTTTGGCAGAACGGGGGCAGGGATCTTCCAGGGGTGGAGTCGTGATCCGATTGAGGGCTCTCTACCCTCGGATTTGTTTTCTCGGGAAGGACGGGGCGGCTGGCCCAGGTGGCCCGCCCCGCCGTCGGGTTCTGACATTCCGGAGATGCCCCTTCCGGATGCGCCGATGCCTGCGGTTGCTGCTGCTGCATTGCTTGTACAGCTTCGACGAGGCCTCTGACCTGTTGTGCCAGCAAGTCGAATTGCTCCGCGCCGACCGCTGCCGTCGGAGGAGGAGGAGGCTGGGAAACAGGAGGGGAGGCCGGAGCCTGAGATCTGGCCGCGGAGGCCGTGGACCGTCGTGTGGATGCCTTGCGCGGAGGCATCGAGCGTGGATCTCACAGGGGAAAATTAGGAGTGGGTGTCGGAGAGACGATCGGAGGTGGCTCCGTTGAACACTCCTTTAAGAACAAGGGTACGGTGAAGGTTCAGCCCTTCCTCTAGCGCCAATCCTGTTGGTGCAAAAATCTGCTTGCGTCAGAGAAGCTGGAGTCGGGGAAGCCGCGGTTGCCGTCGGGACCTGCAAAGGAAGTCTAAACCGGAGGTGGGGTTGCTCCGGCAAGACCCTCCGACGCTCAAGTCAGTTCTCTGCCTCAACAAGAATGGAGTGCTCGAACGGAGAATTTAGCAGAGTTTTGAGATAAGAAATGAGCTTAGAGAATAACGTATCTGGATCCCCCTTTTTATAGGCGGAGGAGGTAACGGATTGATGGCGACGTTTGTAACCGTCTGGTCGTGGGCCGCCCATAGTCAGGGAGAATTTATTGCGAAGGGTAGTGGAGCGGAATCGTGGCTATCACCGTAGCTCACCACGTGGAATCAGTTGCGAGGAGTGGAGCAGCGTCCGTTGTCGTGACTTGCCAGCGGATGGGAGAATCACCCAGTATCCGTCGCAGGAGGTGGAGCAGGTTCGTGGCCGTTATTGTGGCCTGCCAGGGGATAGTGGAGCTGTGCGGAATCCACCACAGGAAGTGGAGCAGAGCTGCGATGGTTACTGCGGCCTGTCAGGGAGTGATGGAGCTGCGCGGAATCCACCACAGGAAGTGGAGCAGGATCGTGGCCGTTATGGTGGCCTGCCAGGGGGTGCAGATCCATCGGCTGAAGTTCGGCAGCAGTCGGAGTCCGGCCCCCGTAGGAGTCCGGACTAAATTTGTCTGCAGCCGTTGGAGCCGAGGACGAAGCCCGGCTCCCGCAGGAGTCCGGGCGTGGTCTTCCTGCAATTAAAGTTAAAGGCGAAGTCCGGCTCCTGTAGGAGTCCGAACGGGGCTTACCAGCAGTCGTTGTTGAGGACGGAGCCCGGCCCCCATAGGAGTCCGGGCGGAGTTGTCCTGTAGTCGATGTCGGTGATGGAGCCCGACTCCCGTAGGAGTCCGGGCGGAGTTTGCTTGCGGCTGAAGCTGTTGGAGTTCTTAGTGACGGAGCCCGGCTCCCGTAGGAGTCCGGGCGGAGTTATCCTGTAGTCGATGTCGGTGACGGAGCCTGGCTCCCGTAGGAGTCCGGGCGGAGTTTTCCTGCAGTCAAGGTTAAAGGTGAAGTCCGGCTCCCGTAGGAGTCCGGGCGGGGCTTACCAGCAGTTGACGTTGAGGACGGAGCCCGGCTCCCGTAGGAGTCCGGGCGGAGCTGTCTTGTAGTCGATGTCGGCGGCGGAGCCCGGCTCTCGTAGGAGCCCGGGCGGAGTTGTCTTGTAGTCGATGTCGGCGACGGAGCCCGACTCTCGTAGGAGCCCGGGCGGAGTCTTCTTGCGGCTGAAGTTGTTGGAGTTCTCGGTGAAGGAGCCCGGCTCCCGTAGGAGCCCGGGCGAAGTTGTTCTTTAGTCGATGCCACTGAGGACTTCGGCCATGGGTATTTTATACCCAACATTAACTTTATTGATAAAATCATAAATCATTTATCATTTTGTCATATTATAATTCTTAATAATTTTTTTAGATAAAATATTAAAGTCACTTTATACCCGTGACAAGACCATAATCATCAAAATATCAATTATTATTATCTGTTGACAAGATTGTACATCCACTATTATTACCTGTTGGTAGGATCATATACCAACTATGTACTATTACCTATTGGTAGAGTCGTATGCCAACTATTATTATCCACCGACAGAGTCATACATAGATATTTGAGAGCCTTTTAATATATTTCTTAAAATAAGCATCTTAAATTATATTTTATTAAATCATATTTTCTTAAATCATACATAAATATGATGCTATATAATTTTATAGAGCTCATGGTCTATAAATAATTTTTAATAATAGAATAATTATGAAATCATTCTTTTTATGACAAAAAATAAATTTCATAAAAATAGAGTTCATATTTCATAAATAAGTTATTCATATTAAAATATTCATAGAATCATCATTTTATGATAAATCATCAGTTTAATCATATATATGCTCGATCTTTATTTTATGAAAATATAGAATAGTTTTTTTTATGATAAAATAATCGATAATTCAAAAGAAGTAAGGAATGTGAGGGTTACTTATCTCTTCCATCCTAGCCCTTCAAACTTTGTTAGATGAATTTATTGAACCTATTTAATATAATTAATTTTTATTCCATAAATTTGATCATAAGGAAAGAAGATTATAGGTTGGATGGTCGGTCCAACTGACTGTCTGGGCACTAGAGCAATTCAGGGCCTTCTAGCCAAAGGTCAAATTTAAACAACTCGATCAAAAAATCTTAAAGTATAGATTGGATTAATGCCAAGATCAATCAACAGAATTTATCAATAGTAAATTTCAAAGATACTCAACATGGTCAGGATAGAGTTGATATACTGCATAGACATCAAAGCAGTTCTGAATTTCTTTGAAAAGGTCATATCAAGTTTATACTTGGATCCATAGATCAGATAGAGAGAGAAAGAATAGAGAGGAGAGAGAAAGATAAGAGAGAGAACTCTTCTCTCTCTTTTTCTTTTTCTTTTTTTTTTCATTTTCTTCTTCTTTTATTTTTTTCTTCCTTTTCTTGGCCGAATAGAGGAGGAATAGGGGTGGTGGGTGGTGGCTCGAAGACCGACGATGGGCCATGGTAGTAGGTGGCCAACGGTGATGGGGTAGGAGACATCCGATGGTGAGGATCGATCGGCGAGAAAGTCATGAGAAAAGATCCAAAAATAGGGGATTTTCTTCAATGATCATTCATCAGCAGCCATAATTTGGGGAGGCCGAGGTACTCAGCCTAGGGTCCGACTTCAAGGGATGGCAATGCCGGCGGTCAAAAAAAAATAAAGAAAAACTCTAAAAAATAGGGTATTGGGCTTAGTGGGTTTTCCTACGAATCCGATGGCTAACGATCATACACAAAAGCATAGAAAGAAGGGGAAGAAGGAGAGGAAGAGGTCCAGGGCTTATCTTGGGCCCCGATGATGTCTTCGACCTCAATTTTCGATGGGCATAAGAATGGTCAATGGGAGAAAAGGGAGAGAACAACACTCGATGATTGTCGGTGTGGGGCCATAGGAGGATGTGGGGGCTTTCTATAGAGAGTCCTAGGGTCCTCTTTGCCCTAGGACTCTAGCTCTTCCCGAATTCAAACAAAGATCCAACATTTTTGTTCTATTTTTGTTTTTTATATTTTTGGCTGATTTAAGATTTATGCAACTGGACTTAATGGAACCAGGTTATCACATTCTATCCTCCTTAAAAGAGTTTCATTCTCAAAATTTAACATACCTTCACTCTTTTATAATTAAGGATACTTAGTCTTCAACTAGTACTCCTTTGCCTAACCTTATGAATCATAAATCTAAACTTAAATTCTTTCCATGATCAACCTATTACTCTAATACCATAAAATATCACATCTCAAAATCGGGACATAATATAGCCATGCTACCAAGGGGAGCTACCCTCGATAACATGAAGTCTAATAATCATAATTAGATAAATTCTATCACAAATAAAATATAATAAGAGATTGGTCTAGAGCATCTAAATCTAAAATTATATATCAAATCTATATTTCAAAATTCACAAATAGTTAACTACAAGTCCATAATCATCCAATAAATTATGATTCAGTTATAAAATCTTCAAGCTCATTAGCATAGATCCTCCAGCCTGGATCATCTTTCAGGATATGGGAAGAGTCACTTGAGGATTAATGATGCGACCTTATGTAAAAGCATCACAATTTCTAACCTTATTGATCTGGATAGAAAAAAAAATATGAGCTATACTAGCTCAGTAAGTAAACCTGATACTATCTTATCATATCAAGTATAAGTTTATACTTACATCAATAAATCATTTAAAGAAGATGATTATCATTAGAAGATAAAACTTTCATAATAATAGTATATCATGAATCAATGATGTTCTTACATATGCATAAATCATGTAATTTACATAAACATAGTTTCTAATATATAATATAAATAAGTTCATAAATTATGTTAATTTTATAGATAAAATCATAAATCATTTGTCATTTTATCATATCATAATTTTTAATAATTCTCTCAGATTAAATGCTATGATCATTTTATACTCGTGATAGGGCCACAATCATCAAAATATCAACTACTATTACCAGTTGGCAAGATTGTATACTAACTACTATTACCTATTGGCAGCGTCATGTACCAACTACTATTATTTATTTGTAGGGTCATATGCTAACTACTATTATCCACTGATAGGATTGTATGCCAAATACTATTACTCACTGACATAGTCGTATGCTAACTACTATTACCCATTGGTAAGATCATACATAGCTATCTGAAAATTTTTTATCATATTTTTAAAATAAATATTCTTAAATTATATTTTATAAAATCTTATTTTCTTAAATCATGCATAAACATGATGCTATATAATTTTGTAGAGCTCATAATCTATAAATAATTTTTAATAATAAAATAATTATGAAATCATTCTTCTTATGATAAAAAATAAATTTTATAAATATGAAGTTCATATTTCATAAACAAGTTATTTATATTAAAATATTCATAGGATCATTTTTTATGACAAATCATGAGTTTCATAATATATATGCTCGATTCTTATTTTATGAAAATATAAAATAAATTTTTTTATGATAAAATGATCGATAATTCAAAAAGAAGTAAGAAGTATCATGGTTACTTACCTCTTCCATCCTAGCTCTTTAAACTTCACTAGATAAATTTATTGAACCTATTTAACATATCAAAAACATAATTAATTCCTATTTGATAAATTCAATCATAAGGAAAGAAAACTGTAGATTCGATGGTCAGTCCAATAGGCTGTCTAGGCATCGAGGCAATTTAAGGTCTTCTAACTGAGGGTTAGATCTAAATGTCTTGATCAAAAAATCATGAAGTATGGATTGGATTAAAGTCAAGATCGATCAATAGGGTTTATCAATAATAAATTTTAAAAATACTCGATATGGCTGGGTGGGGTTAATATATTGTACAGACATCAAAGCGATTCTGAATTTTTTTGAAAAGATCATATCAAGTTCATACTCAGATCTATGGATCAGATAGAGAGAGAAAGAATAGAGAGGAGAGAGAGAGAAAAGAGATAGAAATCTCTTCTAGTCTTTCTCTTTCTTTTTCCTTTTCTTCTTCTTCTTTTCTTTTCTTCTTCCTTTTCATGGCTGAATAGGAGAGGAACAGGGGTGGTGCTGGTGGCTAGAAGACTAGCAGCAGGCCATGGCAGTAGGCGATCGATGGCGATGGGGCAGGGGATAGTCAGCAAGGAGGATCAGCAGACAAGAAAATCATCAGAAAAGGACCAAAAATAGGGGATTTGGGGTTTTTCTCGGATTTTCTTTGATGGTCGTTCACTGGCAACCATGATCTCACTATGGAGAGTCATGGGGAGGCAAAGATACTTAGCCTAGGGTCCAGCTTCAAGGGACGGCAACGTCGGGGGCCAAAAAAGCAAACAAAAACTCAAAAAAATAGGAAAAAAATAAGATATTGGGCTTAGTGAGTTTTTCAATGAATCCGGCAGTTGATGATCATGCACTAAAGCATGGGAAAAGGAAGAAGAAGGAGAACAAGAGGTTCAAGACTTACCTTGGGTTCTAGTGATGTCTCTGACCTCGATTTCTGATGGGCATAAGAACGGAAGGCCACGACTTTAATGGGAGAAAAGAGAGAGAATGAGGCTTGATGATCTCCAATATAGGGCTATAGGGGGACGTGGGGGCTGTATATAGAGAGCCTTAGGATCCTTTTTTTTCTAAGACTCTAGCTCTTCCTAGATTTTCTCTATTTTTATTTTTTATTTATTTTTTTGGCCACTTTAAGATTCATGCATTTGGTCTTAATTGAACTAGGCTATCACATTGAGCTTCTTTTCAGGTGAACTTTTGAATATACATATTGCGAATTTCTTCCTCTTCTTGTTCTTTGAGAATTAATACCAATGGAAGCTGGCCAAAAAATTGGAACCTAGATCTCTTGTATCAACACGAGGTTTATCAACTATATACCCTTACAATTATGCAATAATTTCAATACCACTTCCTAGTAATATAGCAAATTAGGAAAATATTCTATTGGTACTTCTAAGCACTATTTTAAAAACAATTGAATCTTTTTCTATGATATCTTGATTTTTTTTATCACATGAATCTCAAAACAACCTAAAAAGAAAAAAAAAAGAAAAAGGAAGGAAACAAAGAAGACTCTCGTTGGGAATCTTCTTCCACCCAAAATCATCGGAGAGAAAGTCGAATCCGGGAAGGATTCAGCCTCCCCTCCACCCTACAAAAATCTCCTCTCCTCTCCTCTAAGGCTGGCCATAACGAGCATCGGATCTCTCCTCTTATTTTTTTCGATTTTTTTCGTTGAAGCTGTGGATGCCCTTATCGTATTTGTCTCAAATCCTCATCGGAGATCTCACTGGAGCCCAAAGTAAGCCCAACCCCTATTCCTCTCTTTCTTCCTCTCCTTCCCATGCCATTGTGCACAGCCGCTGGTTGTTGGATTTGTCAAAAAATCTAAGAAAAGAAGAACCCTTATTTTTCTCTATTTTGAACGAGCATTCTCCCTCCCTTTTGCGGCTACCAGCACTGCCGCTCATAGTGCTGCACCCCTGGGTCATGATCCCCACCTCCCTAACTTCCTTCTTCGGTGGTTTAGCCATCGATGATCAGCCGATGATCGAAAAAATCAAAAAAATTGGGGCAAATTTCCTATTTTTTGAGATATGCCCGTGAATCCTACCATTCGGCCCTTGTCATCGGTCATCTCTCACTCCATCGCCATCAGCCGCTTGTTGCCATCATCCACCGTCGGTCTATCAGACAAGAACCCCACCACCTGTCCCTCCCTATTCGGCCGAAGAAAGAAAGAAACAAAGAAGAAAAGAAAAGAAAGAAAAAAAAAGAAAAAGAGAAAGAAAAGGATTTTCTCTCTCTCATCCCTCTCTCATTTTCTCTCTAAGATCTTTTTACTCTCTCTCTTTCTCTCTCTAACTGCATCACGGATCCTAAGATGAACGTGAGATGAAAATAAAATAACCTGTAATCGCTTCAAAATCCATGCAGTAGGTTGGATCCCAGCTCGGCCTTTATCCAAAATTTATAGCATCTGATCATAGTTAATTTATATTGAGTCACCTTGATATAATCTCTGATGATCTCGATCATGATTGTCTTTTCTGAAGGATACGAAGATTTTTTCTTCACTTTTTTTCTCTACTTTCTCTCTCATGACCGACTTTCTCTCTTTAAGAAGATCTATGAATCTTGTATCGAGTCATGCCTTCATCTTCTAAGGACTCATGTTGATTCCAATAAGATGACCCAAAGCTGCTTTGATATCCATGCTATATGTCAACCTCATTTGATCATATCAAGTATCTTTGAAACTCACTATTGATGAACTCTATTGATCGATCTTGATCTTGATCTAATCCATACTCTATGATTCTTTGATCAAAATTGTTAAATCTGACCCTCAGCTCAGAGATGCTAATTTGCCCTGATGTTTGGATGGTCCAACACGTCTAGTCAATAGTCTTCTTTTCTTATGATTTAATCTTATTATATTCATCGAATAAAAATTGATGATGATTTGATATTTTAAATAAGATTAGCTGATTCTTCTAATGAAGTCTGAAGATCTAAAATGAATGAGGTAAGTAGATCTTACGCTTCTTATTTATTTTAAAATAATCATATTTTTATACAAAAAATTATTATTGATGAAATTATATATTTCATAAAATAAGGATCAGCATATGTGATATGAAAAAGCATATTTTATTATGAGCATTGATTCCATGAATATGTTTTATGGAAATAACATGATTATGAAGCATGAATTTTATTATTTTTCTATCTCTGTATATGTATGTTTTAAGAAAAAGATATAAGAATTTCAAAGACTCTCAGATAGCTATGAACGAATTTCTTCGAGAAGGTCGACATCTGGAGCTAGCATCCACACAAAATATGATCCTACTAATGGGTATAAAGTTGGCATACGAAATAAAAACTCTGTCGATTAAGAAATATGACCCTATCACGGGTATAATAGTGACCTTAGCATGAATATCTGTGAGCAATATTTTAAAATATGATGTGAATACATGACAAAAATGGTTTATGATTTATGTTTATGAAATATTCATGATTTATACAAGCATGATTTAGTTTATAACTTATTTTATTATATGCTCTATGAAATATTTATTTTTATAATATCTGTTACTTTCTAATTATTGCATTATCATGAAAAAATTTATACTTGATCCGATAAGGAAGTGCCTGTTTTACTTACTGAGCTAGTATAGCTCACATCTTTTTATTTTATTTTTTTTTTACAAATAAAAAAGTTAGGACCGATGAAGGATTTAAGCTTGAGGACCTGCACAGCAAGTTTAAAAATTTGATAGTGAAAGTTTAGTTTACTTTATGATCATGGATTTATAGTTATCTATTTACAAATATTGAAATTTAAGTTGGTATTTATTTTTGAATTTAGATGCTCTGAACCAATATTGATTTAATTATTTAATGAATAATGAAATTGAATCTTTTATTATTACTTATTTTTGATAGATTTTAGCTGATTATGATTGATTGACTTCGTATTATCGTGGATCCCATTCCTCGATAGCATGACCGTGTTATATTCTGAATTTGGGACATGATATTTTATAGTATCAGAGCATAGGTTATGATTACTTAAGACTGTGGTATAAGTAACTAGGGCATGATATAAGTAATATCAGAGCTTAGGTTATAATCATTGAGGACTATGGCTTAAGTGATATTTAAGTATAAGATTATGATCACTAGGGACATAATAGATGTAGCTTAAAGGATTCAAAGATTAGATTTTAGGTCAATAGGTATAGTGATAGAATTTTTTCAATGGCATACGATGTATATAATAGAACTGATGAGTTATATCTTGAATTTCAATAAGTACATTTGACCTAAATTGAAAAAGTGTTGACCTTTGAATATAGAATGTTATCTCGATAAGTTATATTATGTTGCATATACCTGTTCAATTGCTATTTAGATGATTTTGAAATTCTAAACTCGATATGGTGAAGATCTGGTGACTTTTGATGTTGATTGTCTGATCATTACAATTTTGAGAAGGAAGCTTTTGGGATGTAACCTAAGAAAAAAAAAGAATTACATCATACGGAGAGGAATATTTTTCGAGCGTTGAGCCTACAAAAGGATCATGTATAAAACTCGCATGTAGATGAAAAATATATTTGGTTCTATTGGTGAATTAAATTTTATTATGAGAATATATATTCTAGTGAAATCTTTAATAATTTGTATTTCTATCTATCGACTGGATTACTTTATCTTCCTTTTGTTTGATTGGAGATAATGAGGCTATTAATTATTTTAAGTCCAAGTTTAGGTTTCTGAGCTGATTTAAGGTATGTTGCTATTGTTGATTTTTTTTAAATGAGTTTTAGATGAAAGGGATAAGATTTTATGTCGATTTATTGATGGATGCTAAGGGTGTCAATGAAGGAAGCCCTCGGAGAAATAATCGAGTCGATTCTATTCATAAGGATGTTAACTTGAGATCTTCTAGTTTGTTGGGGTTAGAGTTAATGGTTTTACAAAGAAATGTTAGTTATAGCCATCTAATTGATTGTCAAGTGAATATAATGTTAACTTACTTATTTCCATTAGTTTTAGATTTATGAGGTTTTAGATGAATCATGGAGCTTATATAAGGGCTTCAAATATAGAAGCAGATGAAGATTTAATTCTGATGTGTTATGCTTGAGGCATAATAAAGGATAAAGAAACTTAAAAATTTTGCTTAAAATCTATCAAAAATTTGAAAGTTGGATCTTTTGAGATTCTGATGTAAAATGGTATTCTTGTCAAGAATGTATTCGATGGCCCTATAGGATTTAGTGGGTTTAGAATAGAGTGCGCAACAAAATAGTAGTTGAATTATATTAAAACTAGCTAAGAATACTAATTCTAATACAACAAGTGTCATGAATGGAGACTTGATTTTTAATAAAAAAAAAGAGATCGCCACTGACAAATGAAAGGATAAACTTGTTGATTTTTGGGCTCATCTAGATATTGTAGTACTATTTTTGGCATTTGATTCTTTTATTATTAGTCATGGTCAGAAGAATTTTGAGCATCTTAAATTTAAGATTAGTGGATTAATATTTTTTGATTGAGTTTGGATGTAGAATGTTTCAGATGCAGATATCTTGTTTTAGCTTTGACATTATTACTTTAGTTGTTTGAATGGATTTAAAGATTTTTACGATAAAAGTTTAATTGTTACATCATGTAAGAAGTTAAAAGGATAAAGGAGGTTGTAGATTACGGTGAGCATCTAATGCTTCAGACTCTTTTATTTTTATTAAGAATAGGTAGAGTCGATTATGATTTTCATATGAAATAATCAAAAGCAAATAATTTCATGAGTAAGGAATTATGGTATTTTAAGTGAAGATTAAGAGATCAAAGAAATTTATTATCTCACGAATAGAAAGGGGTCATGAGGTTTGGAAGGCACGACAAGCTAAATCCATGCTATGTTGGATCTTTTGAAGTTTTGGATAGAGTAGAGATATTTCTTACAAACTAGCTTTGCTATTAGAATTGTCTAAAATGCATAATATTTTTTGTGTTTCCCTGTTCAGGAAGTTTGTCTCTGATACGAATAATATAGTAGAAATGAGCTATTGCAAGTTCATGAAGACTTAACTTATGAAGAGTTTCCCATCCAAATTATTCATTGAAAAGAGCAAGCAAGTTTCGAGGATGAAACTTTTTTAAAGAGGGTAGAATGTGATATCCTGATTTTTTTTTATCATATGAATCTCAAAGTAGCCTAAAAAGAAAAAAGAAAAAGGGAGGAAGGAAATGAAAAAGACTTCCGCTGGGAGTCTTCTTCCACCCAAAATCATCGGAGAGGAAGTCAAATCCAGGAAGGGTTCAGCCTCCCCTCCACCTTATAAACATCTCCTCTCCTCTCCTCTCCTCTAAGGCTGGCCACGATGAGCACTAAATCTTCCTTCCTATTTTCTTCGATTTTTTCCATTGAAGCTGTGGATGCCTTTATCACGTTCATCTCAAATTCTCATTGGAGACCTCATCGAAGCCCAAGGTAAGCCCATCTCCTATTCCTCTCTTCCTTCCTCTCCTTCTCATGACATTGTGCACGACTGCTGGTCATTGGATTTGTCAAAAAATCCAAAAAAAGAAGGATCCCTATTTTTCTCTATTTTGAATGAGCCTTCTCCCTCCCTTTTCCGACCACCAACACCGCCGTCCATGGTGCCGCACCGTTGGGTCATGACCCCCACCTCCCTAGCTTTCTTCTTCGGAGGTTTAGTCATTGATGATCAGTCAATGATTGAAAAAATGAAAGAAATGGGGGCGGATTCCCTATTTTTCGAGATATGCCTGTGAATCCCACCATTCGGCCCTTACTGTCGGTCATCTCCCACTTCATCGCCATCAGCCGCTTGTGGCCATCGTCCACCATCGGTCTATCGGATAAGAACCCCACCATCTGTCCCTCCCTATTTGGCTAAAGAAAGAAAGAAAGAAAGAAGAAAAGAAAAGAAAGAAAAAAAGGAAAAGAGAGAGAGAAAAAAATTTTCTCTCTCCTCTCTCTCTCCTTCTCTCTCTAGGATCTTTCTACTCTCTCTCTTTCTCTCTCTAACTGTATCACGGATCCTAAGATGAACTTGAGATGAAAATAAGATGACCCACAATCGCTTCAAAATTCATGCAGTAAGTTGGATCCTAATCTGGCCCTTATCTAAAATTTATAGCATCTGATCATAGTTAATCTATATTGAGTCACCTTAATATGATCTCTAATAATCTCGATCATGATTGCCTCTTCTGAAGGATACGAAGATTCTCTCTCCATTCTCTCTCATGACCGACTTTCTCTCTTTAAAAAGATTTATGAATCCTGTATTGAGTCATGCCTTCATCTTCTAAGAACTCATGTTGACTCCAACAAGATGATTTGAAGCCGCTTTGATATCTGTGCTGTATATCAACATCATTTGGTCATATCAAGTATCTTTGAAACCTACTATTGATAAACTCTATTGATCAATCTTGATCTTGATCCAATCCATGCTCCATGATTTCTTGATCAGAGTCGCTTAAATCTGACCCTTAGCTCGGAGATCCTGATTTGCCCTAATGTCTGGATGGTCCAACATGTTCGATTAGCAGTCTTCTTTTTTTATGATTTAATCTTATTATATTTATCGAATAGAAATTGATGATGATTTGATATTTTAAATAGGATTAGTTGATTCTTCTAACGAAGTCTGAAGATCTAAGACGAATGAGGTAAGTGAATCTTACGCTCCTTATTTATTTTTAAATAATCATATTTTTCATGCAAAAAATTATTATCGATGAAATTATATTTTTCATAAAATAAGGATTAGCATATGTGATATGAAAAAGCATGTTTTATTATGAGTATTGATTCTATGAATGTGTTTTACGAAATAGCATAATTATGAAGCATAAATTTTATTATTTTTCTATATATATATATGTATGTTTTAAGAAAAAGGCATAAGGATTTCAAAGGCTCTTAGATAGCTATGAACGAATTTCTTCAAAAAAGTCGACGTCCGGTACTAGCATCCACACGAAACATAGCCTCACTAACGGATATAAAGTTAGCACATAAAATAAGAATTCTGTCGATTAAGAAATATGATCCTGTCATGGATATAATAGTGACTTTAGCATGAATATTTGTGAGCAATATTTTGAAACATAATACAAATACATGACAAGAATGATTTATGATTCATATTTATGAAATATTCATGATTTATGTAAGCATGATTTGATTTATAACTTATTTTATTATATGCTCTATGAAATATTTATTTTTATAATATCTGTTACTTTCTAATTATTGTATTATTATAAAAAAACTTATGCTTAATCTGATAAGGAAACACCGATTCTACTTACTGAGCTAGTGTAGCTCATATCTTTTTATTTTTTTTTACAAAGGAAAAAGGTTAAGACCGACGAAGGATTTAAGCTTGGGGATCTACATAGCAAGCTTGAAAATTTAGTAGTAGAAGTTTAGTTTATTTTATGATCATGGATTTGTAGTTGTCTATTTACGAATGTTGAGATTTAGGTTGGTATTTGCTTTTGAATTTAGATGCTCCAAACCAATATTAGTTTAATTATTTGATGAATAATGAAATTAAATCTTTTATTATAACTTATTTTTTGATAGATTTTAGCTGATTATGATTGATTGGCTTCGTATTATCATGGACCTCATTTCTCGATAGCATGGCCGTGTTATATCTCAGATTTGGGACGTAATATTTTATGCTGAAACTGGTATTATAAATTCTAGTTCTGGTAACATTTAACATAAAGCATGGCATTGATACATATATTCTAGAAAATATGTATAAATGGAAAAAAGTGTAAGATAATGCCTACTAAAAATGTTTTGAAGGTATGTGAATGTTCGGTAACTTGAGAAACAGTTCAAATGATACAAACATTACGTTATATGATTTAATTTTGCAAGCTCTAGCTAAATGATGAGACCATTATTTTCCTTCAATAAATAAAGGAATGGAATTTTACTATAATTTCATTAAACTCAATAAGAGGAGCTCATGGATCTGTGATCGATTGATTGTAAAGCTTGATGAATGTTCAAATTTGTTTGTTTAGAAAACTTTCCACCAGTTCCATTGTCAGCCATAACAATTACCGTGCTTGCTTCAGGAAAAAAGTGAAAGATTGCTTTGTACCACTGAGACAAATTACTTGAGGACCTTTGAAAATTTATGCATTATATGACAATATTTCATCTACATACTTTTTAATTATTTTATCGAGTTTGAAGCTACCTTGAAGGATTTTATATCTTCTCAATTATCATGGAAACATTGCTCCATGACATATTAAAAACAAATCGGAACATTTCTCCTCCAGGTAAACCTTATTCTGAAAATTATTAGTTTGTCAAACTTCTTCAAAAATTATTCTCATTTTGAGTATGAGAGTCAAATGCTTATGATTAGTATATCTACTGCTATGCTTGTTCAGATCTTAACACAGCATAATAAAATTTTCATTTATCCTCGTTAGCAAAACTGTATTTTCTTTATATGTAAACACCACTTCTCTTCGATATTTTGTACTCGATGAATGTTCTCAGATTTTGCATTTCCAAAGTCTTGCTTCATTCCCTACAACCCACTGCCGTTCCAAGAAAACACAGCATTTGCAGCTATTCTTTGCATTCCATGACTATAAATGAAAAATAGGGCGTTTCCTTTTGTTCCAGCAGATGAAATTAATACAAATAAGACTTGATCATTATTAGCTCAAGACAAGAAAGCAATTCAATCACAGCCTTCTCTTTAGTTAACTTATCTGCTTCAAAGAATTGTAAACTTCTTTCTGAACGTTTCTAAATTTCCAAGAATACGTTAGTTACTGATTGTCATGTTGACAAATAGACAATTTCCTTATCTTATACTACGTAATCGCCACGTCTGGTCTCATGTACAATATTATATAGGACTTCCATGGTTCTAAGAAGATTGCCCCTATGTATGTAGTGTTCTGTGTGTAAAGAAAAAGAATGTCATAATGCACATGTTACATCCTTACTATTTAGAGAGGCTAATGAATTACAATATGCTTAGACAGAAATGAGGACTCAACAGTTTTTTGACTGGTCGTTTAACTATGACAGAGTATGAGACCACTAATGTGAAATTCTCATGACTCATTCACTGAGAAAGGGAGACACAGATATATAACCTAATCGTAGAAAATAATTTAATAATGAATAAGTCAATATTACATGTAGGAAAATTTTGGTGACAGACTGATGTGAGATGATTCAGATCTAGAGGAAGTAAGTATTCAAATTTATTAACAATTAATAGATAACCAGCAAACCAAGAACTAAGGAAATGATTATGCTAAAATCAGAGAAAAGACCATTGATGTGCATGTATGTTGATCTACCTCTAGATCTAGATTCGGACCATAGATGATTGAGAAACCATCTAAGATTAGGGCATCAAATCATGATTAAAAGAATTCAGATCTAATTAATAAAGAAATAAGGAATTAAGTCTTTATAATAACGATCTACTCAGAAATCTATTTAGAAGTAAGAGATCTGACAACACGTTGATGAATGGATGAGGGAGGATTCGAATCTCAAATCAGGCTGCAGTTGTCGATAAATCTTTCCATTATTCAAGGTCACGAGATCTGATCCGAACTTGCAAAAAACTATCCTACAATAATGAAGGTAAATTTTAATTTCAGCAATCTTGAAAGGATTGAATCTATCAAAAGATGATAGCAATATGGCAAAATAGAAAATAAGAGATGTTGAAATTGGATCCTTGAAGGGTAGATGGCAGTGCAGGGAGGATGTAACTGTAGAAAAGGGAGATGCTGGTGGGGACCCTATGGGTCTTGATGGGTTTCATCGAGGAGTCATCATTCTTCACCTTCAAACCTTCGAGAAATTTGGAAGAGAGACGATAGAGAGGAGGAAGGAAGAGAGGAAAATAGGAAGAGAGGGAAGAGGGGGATAGAAGAAGGAAGAATAATAGATAGAGGAAGGGAGGGAGAAGAGAATACATAGAAATAAGAAAATAAAAATATTATTCTCAATCATCTATCCTTTACAACATCCTTTGTTCTCCTTTTTAAAAGAAGAAAGGTGCGAAAACCCCAGATGAGGAAGGCGTTAAATCCCGTGCGTGAAGTGGGGAGGGGCATAGAGAAAGGATTACAGTGAGAAAGAAATTAGATTTCTAGTTCTCACGTGCACATCCTTTTTTACCAACCTCAAACGCCCAATTAGATAAGAATCTGATTCAAATTTATACATCTTCAAGGTGACTAACTCAAACTGAACATAGTTGACTCCAATCAGGATTCAATTACAAATCAAATCCAATTTAAAGATCAAATTTATTACAAGACACAAAAGATAAAAATTATAGGACTCAAAATAAAAATGACAGAGGCTCTATCAACAATCGAGCCATAAGAAATCACGAACTGATATGGGATGATTCAGATCTAGAGGAAGCAAGCATTCAAATTTATCAATAATTAATAGATAGCCAGCAAACTAAAAACTAAGAAAATGATTATGCTAAAATCAAAAAAAGATCATTGATGTGCATGCATGTTGATCTGCCTCTAGATCTAGATTTGAACTATAGATGATCGAGAAACCATTTAAGATTAGGACATCGGATCACGATTAAAAGAATTCAAATCTAATTAAAAAAGAAACAAAGGATTAACTCTCTACAATAATGATCTATTCAAAAATCTATTTAGAAGCAAGAGCTCTCAGACTACAAGAAAAGAGTATTTTTGCAACGAAATTATTTACAACGTAAATATTTTCATCGTCACTAATTGTATTTATGATAAAAAATAAAATTGATCATAAATAATAAAATATTTATGATAAAAATAATTTTTCATCATAAATAGTTGTGTATCAGCGATGAAAAAATTATTCCATCATAAATATACATTATTTATGATGAATATTTTTATCATAAATAATATATTATTTATTTTAATTTTATATTTTTAAATATTTATGATGAAAATATTTTTATCATAAATAATTTAAGTATTTACGATAAAAAATATTTTTTCATCAGAAATAAGATTATTCTCGATGCAAATTATTTTCATCATCAATATTTAAAAAAAATTAAAAAATTATAGATTATTCATGATGAAAATATTTCATCATAAAAAATTGAGTATTTATGATGAAAAAAATTTTCATCATAAATACTTGATTATTTACGATGAAAATATTTTCATCATAAATAGTTAAAGAAATCAAAAATTTAAAAAAATTAAAAATTACTCATTATTTATGATAAAAAATTTTTATCATAAATAAATACTTTTTATGATGGAAAATTTTTTTATCATAAATACTTGATTATTTATAATAAAAATATTTTTATCGTCAATAGTTAAAAAAATTAGATTTTTAAAAAAATAAAAAATTACTCATAATTTTTGATAAAAAAAATTTTCATAGATAAATAACTTTTATGATGAAGATAAAATATTTATTGTAAATACTAGATTATTTACAATGAAAATATTTTCATCATCAATATTTAAAAAATTAATAATTTAAAAAAAAATAAAAATTACTTATTATTTATGATAAAAATTTTTCATCATAAATAATCGAGTATTTATGATGAAACTTTTATTTTTATCGTAAATATTTTTATTTATGATGAAAATATTTTCATCGTCAATATGTAAAAAAATTAAAAATTTAAAAGAATCATAAAATTTAAATTTTTGATTTTGTGTAAGGTAACTGCATCTATTTTTTATAGCAAATGTATACATTTTTTTCTTTTTACATGATAAAGAAGTAAATATGAGTTATGATCCAGATCGAATTTTTTGTATGAAAAAATTATATGAAAGTGGATGATATTTGCAGATTAGAATGAATAGATCCTTTTGAATGAAATGAGCTATATATTTATTTGTGACGTAAAATTCATCTATTCATCGTTGTCACTGTTACTAGTGATATCAATGAATCTTTCTGATAGAGTGTCTGTCTTAAGCTACATGGAAGGAGCCTCCTTTCATATAGAAACCATATAGTTAAGCAGCACATTCTAGCATGACTTTCACGATCTCAAAAGATACCATATTTTTTGCATCGATCGACGCTCAAATATATCTTCGTAGGAGTTTCAATCATGAGAAGACAAATACGAGCACTTATCTTCCTAGCAATGCAAAACATAAATATGAGCTTGTGCTTTATAATACAACTTGCACTATCCACAGGTCTACTTTGATTCTGGTTAATTACTAGATCTTTGATACTCACACAATTCTTGATGGATATCTCAAGCTCGATCCTCACATGCATGCAATATATGAGCTTCTCGATCTCTAACTTTTTATTTCTATCATATCCTCTAAATCTCAATCTTGATAGATTTCTCTCGTGATCTTAGAATCATCGCGATATTCTTGTACTCAAATTTTCAGAACGAGAACTTCAAGAAGAAGATGAGCTCCTTAAAGATCGAAGACCTCAAAGCTATCGATCTCCCATAATGTCGATTCCATTAGGAAAGTCGAAAAACTGTTCTTACAACAATTATTAGTGATGAAAATTAAACTTTTCATTATAATTATATTTTTTATATATGTACTTTTTTAAAGAAAAAAACTTTTTTCAAAGAAAAAATCTATTTATATAAAATTTTTTATTAATAAAAAATTAATTTTTTTGATGAAATTATTTTGGAAAATTTTTTTAGACCAAAAATTTTTTAGATTAAAGAAAATTAATTTTATTTTTCATCATGAATATTTTTTTAATATCCTTTTTTTGTTAAAATTTTTGGATGAAAAATTTTCTTGGTAAAAAAATCTAAAATTATTTTTTTATGAAATTATTATTGAAAATATATTTAATTATTAGCGATGTAAAATAAATTTTTATTACAAATAGTCTTTAAATTTTTTATAATTTTTTTAAAAAAAATATATTTATGATGTAAATTTATTTTTCATCGACAAATATGTTTTAAAATATTATTTTAATCAATTTTTATGAATGAAAAATTTGTTAATAGAAAAAAAATTTATTAGCAATGAAAAGGTGTTTTTATCAAAAAACTATTTTAAAAATATTTTTTTTTAATTTTTTTGAAGAAAAAATTATTAGAGGGGAAACAAAATTTTTTGGACGGTATTTATTAGTGATAAAAACTAGATTTCCATTGCTAATAGACTTATTAACGATGAAATTTTTTTTCTATCATCAATAATTTATTTTTAAAAAAAAAATTTAGAAAAAAATTTTTTTTAATAGAAAACTTTTTTGACAAAAATTATTGATAATAAAAATAATTTTTTATTACTAATAATAGTATTAGCGATGAAAATTTTTATCACTAATAGTTCTGCATTAATTAGACATCAACTCGACGTCCCTTCATGTGAAACCCTTTTCCTCCCCCCTCCCTCTCCCCTCCCCCTCCCCTCTCCGAGCTCTCCCCTCTCCTCTCTCTGATCGAGATCTCCCTCTCCCCTCTCCCTCTTCGAGCTCTCCCCCCCTCTCTTCCCATCAGTGAGTGCATCTCCACTGTCACCACCATCTTTGCCGTCCGTGCTATTGCCGTGGGCTTCTCCGACGCCACCGTTGCTGTCTGCCGGAGATAAGGGTTCTTCCCATCTTTTTTTTTGGTTGATTGAACCATCGGGGGGCAGAGGGGGTTGTGGGGCTGGGGGTGGGCAGCCGAGGGCGACATGGGGCCTGGGGTTTGGGGGGCGGAGGGGGTTGCTGGGGTGGGGGTGGGCGGCCGGGGGCGACATGGGGGCGGGGAGGGGGTTGGCCGATGGAGGGGGTTACAAGGTGGGGGTGGGTGATCGGGGGTGACACGGGGGCGAAGATGAGGTTAGGGGGCGGCCGAGGTGACATGGAGGCAGGAAGGGGGCCGTGGGGGCCAGGGGCGACATGGGGGCGGGGATGAGGTCAGGGGATGGAGGGGGTTGCAGGGTGGGGGTGGATGGTCGGGGACGACACGAGAGCGGGGATGGGGTCGGGGGGTGGCCGAGGACGACACAAGGGCGGGGAGGGGGTCAGCCGATGGAGGAGGTTGTAGGGGTGGGGGTGGGCGGTCGAGGGTGACACGGGGGCAGGGATGGGGTCGGGGGTGGTCGAGGGTGACACAGGGGCAGAGAGGGAGCCATGGGCGGCCAGGGGCGACACGAGGCCGGGGATGGGTCGGTCGGGGAGGGAGGAAGGTCGGCTGGGGAGGGAGGAAGGAAAGAGAGAAACGAGAGAGAAAAAAATAAAAAATAAAAAAAATAAAATATTAATCAAATATTTTATTATTTAATTAATAAAAATAAAATTCGAATCACGATCCGAATTGGATCAAGATCAGGATCTGGGTCGAGATCTCAATTCAGATTAGGATCCAGATCGGGATCTGATCAGGATCCAAGTTGGGATCCGAGTCGCAGGAGGTTGGAGAAGGCGGCGACACCGTGGGAGGTGGGTTGCGAGGGGTGGGTGACGACGGTGGCACTACGAGAGTGGGGGTTGCGGGGGCCAAGTCTAAGTGTCATGGGATGGGTGACAGCGCCGGCACCGTGGGAGTGGGGGCCATAGGCGGTCGAGTCTGGAGCTCATTTAGAGAAAAAATATCTAGAAAAAAAATATTTTTAGGTAAAAAATATTTTTTAAAAAAATAAAAACTATTTATTATTTTTAGATAAAAAATATTTTAGAAAAAAAAAATCATCGGACCCTTGGGATTGGGTTTCGTGTTATTATTTTGCGTTGATATTATTTTACAAGCTCAACTACTTATAGTTTATTTTATATTTATTGCATAATTTTTTTAGTATTACTACAGAAATTTATAAATTTTTTATTGTTCCACTAGCACAATGCACATTGCTTTTATTTATTATAATTTAATTATTTTTGTGTGCTATTTTGTATGCTTTTGTTTATTATAATTAAATATAAAATATTTTAGAGAAAACTCTACTAAAATTTTTGATGAAAAAATTTCAATGCAGAGTTACTCTTTTTTGATAAATTAGAAATATATCTTTGAATGTATATTCAGAGATGGTAGTTAAATTGCATTGAGCCGTAGATTTTCGTTCAAGAGTCGATCTTGATCGAAATCGACTCTTGGATGTTCCGTATTCAGATTTTTTAAAAAAATAATAATCTTATCATTGTTAATAGTTGTATTTTATTTCATTATGTGATACTCAGCAGTTATCTATCCACTGTCTTTCGGGTATATGATGGATAGGGTACGTAGGCACCATATTCATATTGTATACTTGGAGAACCATGAAGAGATACTATCAAAATTTTTACAATAGTGAAATAAAATATCGACTAATAATAATAATAAGATTACTACTTTTCTGAAAAGAATAGGGCCACACCTATTAGTAATGATTTAAAATGGATAGGATCATGCATTTTGCTTTATTAAATTTGTAGAAGGAGATTTTTTGTGTTACTGTTCAGTCTATGTTCTTAAATACATGCTGTTTTGTATAAAATGATTCGTGTCCAGATTTGGATTGGGATTTGATCTGAAATTCGGGTCGGGATTCGATCCGAAATTCGGGTTAGGATTCGATTCTGATGAATACCACTGAAATTTTTTTTGTTGTTAATGGTTTTCGTATTTGTTATTAAATGGATATCAACAAAAGTTGGATGAATGCTAGAGATATTTTTTTATCTGAATATCGAAAAGGTGTTTGAGATTTTATTGAGTTTGCACGGCATAAGGCTGGCATTGCTAATCGGATAAAGTATCCATGCAAGAGATGTGTCAATATGGTATATCATCACATAATACTTGTTGAGGAGCATCTGCTATGTTATGGTATGGATAAGAAGTATACTTGCTGGATATGGCATGGGGAGAGTGATCCGAATAAAGTTGTGCACGACAATGACGATACTAAAGATAATAGTGATACTGCTGAACCTGTCGAATATGATAGTATAGGAGAACTATTAGATGATTTATATTATAGTATTTATTCAAATGTATGCATAAGTACTAGTGCATCTGAAGGCAATTCTGATCATGAACACAATATCCGGCTTGAGATAGAAAGGATTTCTGAACAGTTTGCAAAACTTATTAGGGATGTACAAGAGCTACTCTATCCAAATTATGTAAACTTCTCCAAGTTAGAGTTTTTGATAAAATTACTTCATATAAAAATCGTGACCGATGGAGTCAAAAGTCATTTGACCAAAATTTGACATTGATTAAAGCAGCTCTTCGTGATGGAGAAAGACTTTCGAAATCGAATTCTGAAACAAAAATATACATGCAAAAATTGAGACTTGGTTATATTCCTATACATGCCTGTAAAAATGACTGTATATTATTTTATAAGGATAATGAACGAACAACTGAATATCCAAAATGTAATGAGCCTAGGTACAAAATTGATAACAGAAAAGAAAAGAAGATACCTCAAAAGATTTTGAGATATTTTTCATTGATTCTAAGACTTTAAAGGTTGTATATGTCTATAAAGATAGCTGAAGAAATGAGATGGCATCATAAGTAGTGGATTCTGGAGGAGAACATACTTAGCCACCTAGCCAACTCTATAGTGTGGAAAGACTTCGATGCAAAGCATCCGTATTTTGTGAGTGACCCACATAATATCCGACTTGGTCTAATGACAGATGGATTTAATCTCTTTAGCAATTTGAGTATATCCTGTAGTATGTGACCTGTGATGCTAGTTGTATATAATGTGTCACCGTGGAAGTGCATGAAAGAACTATTTATTTTTATGTCATTGTTGATTTCAGATCTGAAAGCATCAGGTAATGAAATTGATGTATATTTACGACCGTTAATCGATGATCTAAAGGAGCTATGAGAAAATAGAGTACAGACATATGATTCTATAAGTCAAAAAAATTTTAAGTTGCATGCTTCGATTTTATGGACCATAAATGATTTTTCTGCATATGAAAACTTATCTGAGTGGCGCACCAAAGGATATCTGGCATATCCAATATGCAACAAGGATGCATCCTCTTTACATTTAAAGCTTGGACAAAAAATATACTTCATAGGTCATCGGTGGTTTCTACCTGATAATCAATCTTGGAGGATTCGTTACAACCAATACTTTGATGGTAAGTCCGACCGGCATCCGTCACCTAAGAAATTAAGTGGAGCAAAAATTTTAGAACAATCTGAAGTCATTGGAAATATCAAATTTGAGAAAATATCGAATACTCGCAAGCAAAAATGTACTAAAGCTGAGCTGAATTAGACGAAGTGAAGTATTTTTTTCGAACTACCATATTGGAAGCAGCTACTACTTCGTCATAATCTGGATGTAATGCACATTAAGAAGAATATTTGTGATAATATCATCTATATTGAACATCCCAGAAAAAATAAAAGATAGTACAAAAGCTCATCTTGATTTGTAGAAAATAAAAATCCGATCGGAGTTGCATTTAGTTTATCGAGGTAATAGATTTTTTATGCCATCAGTATGTTATTTGCTATTTGGCTGGTGAGGAAAAGAAGAGTTTCTGTGGATGGTTCAAAATCATAAAGTTTTCTGATGCATATGCTTCAAGCGTATCACGGTGTGTTGGCAACAATGATAGTAATATCTTTGGCATGAAAAGTCATGACTCCTATGTGATGATGCAATGCTTGCTTCCTGTGGTCATGCATGGCTATTTGGGTGGTGATGTTCTAACTGCATTGATTGAGTTGAAAGTATTCTTTCAAGAACTGTGTTGCTGAAAATTGAAGATTAACTTACTTGAGAAGTTTGAAAAGGATATTGTGCTCATTCTTTGTAAGTTAGAAAAAAAATTTTCACCATCATTTTTTGATGTTATGGTGCACCTAGCTATTCATCTTTCAAAGAAAATTTTTTTGGCCGGACTGGTACATTATCAATGGATGTATCCTATTGAAAGGTAAAGAAATTGTACGCACTTTGTCATATCAGTTATAAGATGTAAATATATTTCTAAAATTTAAATTTATTTTTATGTGTAGATTTTTATGTACTCTAAAAAAGTATGTACGTAATAAAGCACGGCCTGAAGGGTCAATAGCGGAAGCATACGTAGCTACGGAGTATATCACATTCTGCTCGATGTATTTTAACGATATTGAAATAAAATTTAATTGTACAGATCATAATGCAGACCATGAATGGGGTGACAATAAACCGACGCTGTCTATATTTAAATAAATAGTTTGATCTATTGATAGAAGGAGATATAAATTTATGAACGTGAATGAGCTATTCAAGGTACACTTCTACATTCTAAATAATTATGAAGAAATTGAAGATTTCATTGAGTATGTATCATCTTAGCATACTGTTTAATATTCTAAATAATTTTTTCATGTCGATGTAAAATTAAAAATCATGACTTGTTGCAGTGAGCATAAGAGTATACTATGCAGAGAGAATAATACGGATGTTGATGATCGATATAAGAGAAAATTTGTAAAATATTTTGCTGACCTTATAAGTTGCACTAGTAATATATTATTTTTAATAATTATAGAAATAATTATTTGAACCAACATAATTTTTTATGTTATGGTGTAAATGAAATATAAGTATTTCAATAAAGAAAAAGGTATGACCGATGAGTTGTATGATTTAGCATATGATCCCAATCGAAGGGTTAACCATTACACATCCTATATCATTGGAGAAATAAAATTTTACACAAAAGAGCTTGAGATGCAATGACAGATCCAGAATAGTGGGATTGCTACGATAGGATATGAAAGAGAAGAAGAGATTGAATATTATGACGTATTGATAGATATCATAGAATTGAAATATGGGTCCAGTAATTCTGTATTCTTGTTTCAGTGTAAATGGTGGGATATGAGCAATAAAAAGATCGGTATTCATATCGATCTACACTTTATCAGTATAAATTTTGTACGATTATGATATCAGAATGAGCCGTATATATTAGCAACTCAAGCGAAATAAGTAATATATTTGAAGGATCTAAAGTATCGAGGTAATTGGCATATCGTACAAAAATAATACCTAGAGGCGTATATGATATACCAATCCGATTAGAGATGGATGAAAATTCAGATTGACATGAAGAGAAAGCTTTTCAAGATGAAGAAAAAATATTAGTCGAGTTTTTTATTGATGAAGAATTTGTAATAGCTCTTTTGAATAAGGCTGATCAGCAGTCCAACAAAGTTGAAGCTGATTTTGTATTTAATCTTGATGAGTCAGAAGGTGACGATCAGTTCATAAATGATAATGAGATAGAAAATAATATATTAGTCGATTATTATGATTCAGAGGAGAACCTATACATCGAGAAAGATACGAATATTGATGAGTAGATCTATATTCTTTGTTCAATCTTTTCTTGCAATAATGGTATGCGATATAATTCTATTCATTAGAATATAATTTATTTTTTATTATTTTTATTTAATATTATATTTATTTATATGTTAAGAATTGTAGGTATGGCACCAGGAGACAGACGATGATATTCGCATTCATAGTCTACCCCTGAGGCTGAGGCACCTTCATCGATTTCTACTACCGTACTAGCTCCGTCGCCAAAGGGTCTTGCACTGGCAGGTCCCAGTGAGGCAGATTCGAGTGAGGCGGGTCTGAGTAAGATGGGTCTGAGTGTTATTATTATATTTTTTATATAATAAAATTTAATTTTTTTATTTAGATAGCTATCATACTAATAATTTATGTATTATTATTTTAGACCAGTCTCCACCAGTGGTGAGGTGAGGGTGAGGTCCATCGAAGAACCTAGCTCTAGAGCGTTGAAGATGCTAGCACGTGGGACAGCATCTCCATATTAAGATACCATCCGGCTACACTAGGCCTATTAGGAGATGGTGTGAGCCGTGACAGATCGAGCTGGGCATCATATGCCACAACTATGCCCCTGTAATGCTTTTTGATTGGCGTCACATTGTATGGGCTCAGAGAGAGATTTTCTACATCCAATTATAGATAAAATAAATTATACTATGAATATTTAATTAGCATAATATTCTTCTAATATTTATTATTGGCAGGGTGTATTTGATATTATTGATTTTGAGGAGGATCACGTGCGGCAAGCTGTGACGCTCATTTATGTTTGTGTTTCAAGGAGTATTGCCACCACATCCATCAGCATTAGTACCATGTAATGTAGGATTATGGGGTGGAGGCAGTGCGACAACAGCCCTATGACTGCATCACTATGGGTGATTGGGCTCTCATATGCCGGCATTACGAGGATCCGGTATATCAGGTTATACATCCAAACTTTTTTTTTTAGAATTCAATGATTGAATCATTTATTCTTAAATTCAGTTTGTTACCTACTAATTTGATTGCTAACTGTAAAGAGATGATGTGCCCAGAACATCACGAATCGGGTGAGACAGATCGTATCGCATTGTGGGGGTTTGAGATCATTCGCTCATCATATGGAGCAAATGGTAAGTAATTTCTAATTAGTATATTTTAACTCTCTAACTATTTAAAAATTTTTTAATTAGTTATTCTCAAATTGCAGAGAGATGCAGAGAGTGGCGAGCTTCCTGGTAGGATCGATATCTACCAACAGATCCACCAGCGACGATCAGGGGAGTGGACGACAGGGATCTAGGAGCTTTTTGTAAGTTTTTTCAATTATTTTTTTCATTCACAGTTTAATTTTTAGTATAAAATTAAAATAGCTATAACTTTAATTTTTAGAATCGTATGATAGGCATCAGATCCCAACCTACCTCTGAGGGCTCGATCGCATCCATAGATGATGAGATCTATGATCAGATACTTGGTACAAGACTATATTATATTAAGAGTCTATATATATAGATGACCGGCAATCTTTGTAATATCTTATAATCCTCTGCTAATTGATAAGCTTGTTTTAAGCTATAGACCTCGTGTATGAATAATTTTCTCTGTATGTCATCTCTTAAACCAGCTTTAAATCGTGATAAGATGACAAACAGATCATCACTAACACCACATTGCATAAGGTATTCATCGAATTTGATGTACTCAGTAACAGACTTGTTACCCTGGATCAGCCTTTGCCATTGATCCAGGAGACACTACTGATAAGAGGTAAGGAGATATTTTTCACGAAATTTATCTTTCATTTCATCCTAGGTACTTATAGGCTCCTATCTCCTATGCATGGCTAATCGCTCCATATTATATTAATATAATTTGGCTTGATCCAGAAGTCTTATTTTAGAAAATCTGATTTTTTTCTTCTCAGACATATTGTACCATTCAAAATAATGGTTCATGTCTGCCTCTTGGTCAAGATACTCATTGGGATCCAGATGATCCACAAACCTTGGAGCTTCGACCTTGACACTACGAAGTATTCTTTCATCCTGGTCGTTATGATCATGATGGGGTCGGACTGCTTGATTGCGACCTCTATCAAAATTAAGATGGTCACGATGCTCTCTAGGATAGGCATCTAGGGGAGGGATAATCCTAACATGTTCTTCCATGCCATTCATTCATTCTTCTTCTAAGGTCCCTGCTCTCGCATTCAAATTTTTGACGGGACCACATATGGTATTTAACTTTTTGGTAATGTCCTTAAAAGTTGTGACAAAATCAAAATCTATTCCGTGACTTGACTCTGATTTATCAGGATGATATCTAGCTCTGGACCTAGTAGACATACAGTACAACTGATTCACAGTACAACTGACTCTAGGGGTTTTCTAGACCTAAAAGTTTACATCATTATGAATCAATCGAAGTACAAGTAGATCAACATTCAAATCCTTGAATTGGCTAGGTAAAAGGTGGAATATGTGAGAGGCTTCTCTTGCTCTCGCGAGATCCTAATTAAGTAACCACAATTCACTTAGGCATTGTCTTATACCTCTTGCCTTAGACACCAGCTTACGGAGTCAATTGTAGACCAAACTCACACTAAGACTCATCATAATAACTGTACTTAACTTGTTTTGACCCTATTCTTTTAATGCCTAATTGATTTTAGCTTAGGCTTGGGTCAATGCACATGAGGTTGGTGGTTTTTGGGTCACAAAAAGGTGATGAAATTCTTTCCTTATCTTATGATGGGAGTACCCTTAGGATGTTGGAAAATATATCCCAAAAGCCAATCGTCAACCTACTGACGGTTGAGCAACCTTGTATTATAATTGATTTATTAATAAATAAAATATATTTTTGATATTTTCATCATAAATTTTCATCTTCTAATGAACTCCGTTGTTATGATGAAGTCCATAGGACTATTTAGGTTCGATAAAGAGAGGATTTATCGATTAGTCCTTAAAACTGTTCACGACCAAATGATGGGCTGTTAATAAGGACGACAGCTTCTATCGAGCATAGATCACTGTAGGCCATATGAGTTGGTTGTCCTCTTAATCAAAAAGTGTGGAGACACTGGTATGGCATACAGATGAGATGTAAAGATACATCATCATTGAACGTGACCAACTTCAGAGTATTCTGCTGTCGAGAATGTCTCTGATGGGATATAGGTATAAGTGTCCCTTAGATCTGAGATCGTCTCAGTGACTTGCAAGCAACTCACTGTGCTTTAATACTAGACTAACTGAATTTTTAATTCAGTGATGGAAGGTTTCTAGGCACAGTCAAGTACTTACAAAGTCAGAGTGTGATCGAGATGGGATTGACCACTCCAGGAGTTGGAGAACAATGAGTCGCTGTATTTCAATTTAGCAAAATCTTGACCAGGATAATCCATCAGATGGATTTGATATTTTGAAATACAATGTGGACAACCTGATCAGAGTTGACAATTGAACTTTGAGGTGTCCTATGAGTATTTTGGTTAAGGGGATGAATTATATGGAAACTATATCTGCATGGGTTCTAAAGATGTTGTTCTACACATTCGACCTATCCGATCATCGGGTACCATTACTAGATGGTCACTTCGATTGGTACAGAAATTTATTTCTATACTATCAGCTTAGGTTTGGACCTATGAGGTCATACACATTAGAGTTTACGATCCGATCGGATGGTTAACCAATGATTAAGAATCGTTCTAGGGTTAAACGATCAATACGATTGACATTTAACCTAGTGCAAGTGTTGCAGGAGAATCGATTAGTAATTCGATTACTAATTGACTTAATTTGATTAAGCCAATGGGCTGAGATTAAGTCTAATTGAATATGATTTAATTGTATTTGGTTTGAGCTTGATTGGATCAAGTCCAATTGGTTTATTGGATAAGCCAAGTGTAAGGAAAAACTAATCCTAGTTCAGTTAGGATTTGGATCAACCTAATTTTTAATTCGATTAGAAAATTAAATTAGATTTAAATCTAATTTAATCTAATTAAATTAGGCTCTTAATTGGGTTAAGACCTATTTTAATTAGGTTGATTTGGTTTTGGTTTGATTTGGTTTGGTTTGAGAAACTAAATTTGAACAAGTCATAGATTGAATCCTAGTAAGACTAGGATTCCATCTTGCGCCACCTTAGCCCCCACGCCCACTCTCTCTTATTTTGTGTGACAAAACCCTCTCTCCCAGATCTTCACGCATGCTCAAAACTTTTCTCTCTTTCTCTCTTACATGAAATATGGTTGTGGACCAAGTCAAAGTAGGAATTAGTTTGGATTTCAAATTCTATGAGATAGAGTTTTAGAAAATCAAAACTCTTTCCTTATGGCACTGATTTTATCCAAATTTTTTTTAAAATTTTTGTGACTTTTATGGCATATAATATGTGCCCTTTGCTGGTGGTCCACGGTAGAAAAAGAAGGAGGGGACACCCAAGAGTTGGGCGCCCCTTGTCTTGCCTTGTTTGGATAATTCTTGACTAGGTATTTGACCTAGACAAGGACTCTTCATATCTCTCTATTTAAAATAAATTTTTTCATAAAATTTTTATGGAACATAGAGCATTGAGAGACCTTTGGGGTGTCTAAAAATCAAGGATAAAGAGTCTTGGGGCATGGAGATCTAATAGACACAAAACTAGATGTCTGGGTTAGAGCAAAGAGAAGAAGAAGAGGGTCTTCTTCTAGAGTTGCTGGGTTCATCTCTTCCCTTCCTCCGTCTGTAAGTTTTCTGAGAGTGTCTCATCTAAAAGTCCTTCTCCTACTTCTCATCTTTAGAGGAGTCCAAATCAAGAAGAAGGAGGCATCTGATCGACCATCGAAGAAAGATCAGCGCAGTACTAGCATACTGTGCTGATTTTCTGGACCAGAACTTCTGATCGTGATTCGTGTGCTCGTGTGAATGACTCCTAGAGGCTGAACGTGTGTGCGGCTTGCAACATCATCCTCAAGCTCAGATCAACAAAGTTAGAATATCTAACTTGCAAGGTAATAGATCTGATCTATTATATTTTACATACATTAGATATAGTATAGAAACATGTTGATATGATCAACATGTAGTTCTTACTTTTTATATTTTAATTTTTGATTTGATGTCATATAATAATCATGTAATAGGATCTTAGATCTAGGGAGTCTCTAATTTTATAAGATAAATTTTTGATTTATTTTAGTCTTTCGCTGTCTGATCTTAAAAAAGTTTCAAGATCTAACCCTGAAACCCTAGATCTGGTTCCTTCATAGGATAGCTTATAAATGCAAACAAGATGCACACATTGTTCCAAAAATGAAATAAACAGCATCAAGTTATCAAACTAGAAATTGAAACTAAGTTACTGAAAATATAAAGTTCAAACAAACATAAAATTATTCTTAAGTGCAGAAAATTTCAAATGCTCAAAAATTTTGTTTTGGATCGCAGAACTCGCTAGTTGAAGTTCTACTACAGGATTCTCAAAGGATAGTTTTCATAATTTTCAAAGCATAACTAGATTTCTTATCAAGTAAGGATTCCAGAAAACTAAATCTTAGAGTTTTTGGATGTTTCAAGAGGCATGAAACTCTATTTTTTTCATAGGTTGCACAAAATAAGATAGGTCACAGAATTCTGTGTGCTAATCTTCAACTAACAAACAAATCTGACACCAATTTCAGATCTATTTTCTAGATTTCTACCCATCTAAATCTTCATTATTGAATATAGTTTTAAATTATCAAATTTCATGAATTTCAAATTTTGTTATAGATGGAAAAGTTTATTTCTTCTAAGGATGCGCAAACAGTTTTCTAAACAGTTTTTAAGTGCAAAAGTCAGGACGTGTAAGATCTTTCAGAAGGATCTTTAAGGATCAAATGGTTTCGGATTCTTATGAAATTTAAAATATGTTAGATGTATGTCCTAAAAACCAATATGACTGACATATTATAATAATTCTAGAACATAATTTTGTACTTAATATATTGATATGATCAATAAAAAGGTAAGTTCTTTTTCATTCAAGTGTGATGTATCCTTGAATCATCGATGGAATTAGTTTCGATACATATTCTCAAGATGCTAAGAATTAAAGATATATATTTAATTTCTAAATCTTTTTGATCATAGGATCATCATGAGGATGATGATTGATCCAAATAAACTGGCACACAAATCGCTTTCTTTATGATAGATGAGTCTCTGGGCTACTGTGCAGAGACACAGGATGACAAGTATAGATAGTTGTTAGAGAATAACTAGTACTGAACATGACCATATGAAAGATCACTTGAATTTCTATTTAATCGTCAGTGTTATCTCGATACTGTAGTTGTGTGACTGATCCTTCGACTTGAGATGTTACTATTGCTCGTAGTAAGGCTGCTGGAGTTTGACTGACATATAAACATGGATCTCAATGAGCTCTTGTAGTGGATATTGACGATAGTTGATCCACTGTAGGAGTAGAGTGCGCATCAA
Organism: Elaeis guineensis; assembly: GCF_000442705.2. Taxonomy (NCBI): domain Eukaryota; kingdom Viridiplantae; phylum Streptophyta; class Magnoliopsida; order Arecales; family Arecaceae; genus Elaeis; species Elaeis guineensis. Next base: position 113,727,417 of record NC_026000.2, on the reverse strand, counting down.
GATAGGATCTATCGATCTTGATAGAGAAGAGTAGTCTTATAAAATTTAAAATACTAAATCCATGAGTCTGTGGCCACAACAATGTGATTGATGGAAAAGAGTTTCATAAAAGTCACAATTGGACTTGAATTAATCGAATCTATCATATGACTGATGTTGAGGTTTGACGATTTATCCATGACCTGCCATCTAGTCAGGACTCATGATAGAAGGACTAAATCACACGTTAACTATATCTAGAGAATCATTTTAATTCTACTAGATTGTCACTACATACTGCTAGGTATCACTGATAAATTGTGAGAGCTCACTAAGATTGTTTCGGATCGATAATCTTTGTTGAGTTAGAGTGAAATTGTTCCAATCCATTGAAAAGAGTTTCAATGATACAATGATAAGAGACTATTGTATATCTTACTACCAGATAGAATTAAACCTATGAGGTCACACAACAAAGGGATTAGGTCTGGAATAAGTAATTGAGCTTATGAAGTGTCAATTGGGTTTAGAGAAATTTATTGGGTTCATGATAACCTTACTAGCACATGGTTGGAATCAATTTCTCTTTCTGTTGAGATTACTTATTTGATAAGATGATTCTAACTTAATTACCTGCTAATAACCTACATGAATAAGATTCATGAGACTCCAATTATTGGGTGTCTAAAGTTATAGATCATATAAATTAAGGGTGCAAGTCCCTAATTAATTTTCTTGATAGTTATTCTTAAGCGCCATCCTGATTTGATCAAGTTGGGTATGTCCATTGATTAAAGGGCTTTTAGTTCTTTTATAGGGCATCTCTTGGGTATATTTTGGGGTGTCTAATTATGGGTGCAAAGGCTCCAATTGTTGGCACCTAAAGGGTCTCCTAAAGTAAGTTGGATAACTTAAGTTAATAGGAAACCCGATGTAAGTAGGATTTGTATTATGTGATTGAATAGGATTCAATCTTTGAGCCTATTTAAAGGGACCACACACCAAAAGAGAAGTCCCACTCCCTCTCTTCCTCTCCCTTTCTCTTTCCTTGGGCATCCCACACCCCTTTTCTCTTGGGACGCGAGTCCCAAGGAGTCCCATGCCCAAAGGCTATTAGGTGCCTCTTCCTTGCTGGTTTCTAGCATCTGGTAGCAGCACATAGCAAAGAAAGAAACTCTAGAGAAGAGGAGAAGAAGAAGATCAAGAAAAGAGATCAAGCATTGATCACGATCCAAGCTTCGTTCAGATTCAGCAGGCTGAATTTTAGAGAACAAAAATTCAGATTAAAGAGGGCTATTCTAGGCTGATTCTGAGTGGATACTCATAGAGGCTAAATACTTATGCAGCTAAGAGAGAACCTCTTCTCTTTCAGATCCAAATTTGAAGAAAAAGATTACGAAACAGATATGTGATTTGATCATAATCTGAATTTCAGCATATATCAATTCAGTATATGAGATAGATCCATGTGGTTTTATATTTTCATACATGCATAATTCAGATTAAAAGTATTTTGATCTTGTTCTCCGCTGTGATATTTAGACAATAAAATTTTTGAAACACATATGCATACACCAAACTCTGAATTTCAATAAAACACCACTTAATAATCAAGTCTAAAGCCTGTACAAAAAATTTGAGAATTTTTTGAGGTATTTGAAAATAAGAGTCGCAGTTACTTGAGGACTGCATAGGGTACCAGTATGCAGATTTTGATGCAAAAAACTACCTAAATGCAAAATTTTAGCCCTAATCTAACCATGCTCTGATACAAAACTAATGTGGGATGATTCAAATCTAAAGGAAGTAATGCATGTCATAGCACATCAAAAATAACACTACTCACTACTATGTAAATAGGATAAGTTGGGATCATATCTGCAGAAATCTTAGATCGATTATTTTAAAAATATAAAAGAAAAGAATAATAGATCGTAAGAAACTAAGAAAAAAATAAAGAGATTGTAATAAAAATATTTTTTATTGATTAAATAAAGAAGCATACAATGAAAAAAATAAAAGTTTGATATAAGAATAACGAAACCAAGTTGATCTTTTTACTGCACGTGATAATGGATGTGCCTCCTTGAATCCTTCGTCTTCTTCTATGCATACAACGGCAGGATGCTTAATTTAGGAACTCTAAGGAAGAAAAGTAGATGAAAGAGGGTATATGAAAAAGAAAAGATAGCGGCACTAGGATTAGGACCTCTCCTAGATTTGATGGAAGGCGTGCTAAGGTTAGGACCTTCCCGAGATTTATGAAACGAGAGAAAAAGAGGGGAGCTTGAAGAGAACTTAAGGTTGGCTTGATAGGAAGAGAGAAAGGGAAGAGCTTTGATAGAGGAGAGAAGAAAGAAAGAGGGGAGAAGATGAAGAGCCCCACAAGGGGCTGATGGATTGAGAAAGAAGGGCAGGGGTGTATTTATAGAGAGGAGAGTGGCTGATTTCTCAAAAATAGGGGCACAAGAGAATTTATGATTTCATAGAGAAAGGTGGGAGCGTGAATAAGGATCCTTAGATCAAGCCTCTTGCTTTTCCTCTGTTGATCAATAAGTCATGTTCACACTTGATCTTTATTTAGAGTGATCTTTTAATCTGAACCTTTGATATTTAAGTCATGTTCATATTTGGTTCCATTTATCTTCTAATCTGGGCTCTTGATTGGAAATATTGCTTCTTGACCCTTGATCTTTAAGTTGCATTCACATTGAAATAGGAGCTGGTTGCCTGGTTCATTCAAATCTGATCCGATTTGAAATCAATTTGAATCGTATGAATCCAAACTCCTAATTATCTGCAAAATAGAGTAGAGAGTATCAAATTTTAATAAATAAAGTGTAATTAAATAGAATTATATGTCTCTAGTGGCTTAATTCAAATATTCATCGGGAAGCAAGCATTCAAATTTATTAACAATTAATAGATAGCCAACAAACCAAAGGCTAAGGAAATAATTATACTAAAATCAGAGAAAAGACAACATTAATGTGCATGCATGTTGATCTTCCCCTAGATCTAGATTTGGACCACAAACGATTGAGAAACAATCTAAGATTAGAGTATCAGATCATGATTAAAAAAATTCAGATCTAATTAATAAAGAAACAAGAGATTAACCCTCTATAATAACGATCTACTCAAAAATCTATTTAGAAGTAAGAGATCTCACAACACGCCGATGAAGACTTCTGGATGAGGGAAGATTCGGACGTCAAATTAGGCTGTGGTTGTTGATAAATCTTTTTGTTATCCAAGGTCATAGGATTTGATCCGAACTTGCAAAGAACTGTCCGGCAATAATGAAGGTAAGTTTTAATTTCAGCAATATTGAAAAGATTGAATCTATCAAAGGATGATAGCAATATGAGAGAATAGAAAATAAGGAGCGCTGAAATTGGATCCTTGAAGGGCAGATGGCAGCGTAGGGAAGATGTAACCATAGGGAAGGAAGATGCTGGTTGGGATCCTGCGGGTTTTGATGGGCTTCATCGAGAAGTCATCGTTCTTCACCTTCAAACTTGGGAAAATTCGGAAGAAAGAGAGACGGTACAGAGGAGGAAGGAAGAGGGGAAGAGATGGAAGAGGGAGATAGAAGAAGGAAGAATAATAGACAGAGGAAGAGAGGGAGAAGAGAACATATAGAAATAAGAAAACAAAAATATTATTCTCAATCATCTATCCTTTATCCCCTTTTTAAAAGAAAACTCTAACAACCTGAACAGAAGGAAGGTGTGAAACTCCTGGATGAGGAGGGCGTTAAATCCCGTGCATGAAGTAGGGAGGGGCATTGAGAAAGAAATCAGATTACTCGTTCTTACGCGCACATCCTTTTTTTTTTTTATTTTGTCGCACACAACCAATCTCAAACGTCCAACCAGATAAGAATCTGATTCAAATTCGTACGTCTTCAAGGTGATTGACTCGAACTGAATATGGTTGACTCCAACCGGAACTCAATTACAAAACAAACCTAATTTAAAGACCAAATTTATTATAGGACTCAAAGATAAAAATTACAGGATTCAAAATAAAAATGACAGAAACTCTATCAACAATCAAGCCATAAAGAATCATGGTGACTGGCGTCCACACCACAGACATGGGTGCCAATGCTTTCCACAAATACAATGCAGAGGCAACATTTTCTTAGGAAAGGTGGTAGGACAGCTGATTAAAGGAACTTGTGATATAAGATGATTGAGATCACAAAAGAGCTTCAAGTTTAGGCCTTCGGTGCAAGACCAGACTTAATCATCCGAATGGTGGCAACATCAGTCTTGAAGGATTTTGCAAGGATGCCATCATCAATTCCTGATGTGAAGACGCTTCCAGAAACCGATACCGTCCCAGCACTGGCACTGCCAAATGCAGAAATGGCAGCCGCAGGGCTTTGGCCGAAGCAATGCTGGTAGTGAACAAGTCCCTTGGGGAATACAAACATGTCCCCTGGTTGGAGTCTCTGAGTAAATAGCTTGTTTGTAGCGTCCACAAACCCAACTTCAAGCAAGCCTTCGACAAGGAATAGGAGCTCCGCAGCACGGGGATGAGTGTGAGGAGGATTGATGGAGCCAGCAGGGAACATCAGTGTAGCAAAAGAGACGCTCTGTCCGTTGAGAGCTGGGAATTCTGCCATTGTAGCTTTGAGGACCGTGAAGGCTTTTGGTGGGTCTGGAGTGATGGCTTTGCGCATTCCAGTGAAGGTGAAGAAGCTGCCATCAACAGCAGTGGTGTTTGGTGGTAGGACAAAGTCTGAGGTGATGTCAGGATCACCTGCAAAGGCTACATGAGACATGGCAAAGGCAAGCAGTAGGAAGAACAAGACATGGCTGAGAGCATTCAGGGCCATGGTTCCCAGCTTGCAGTGCTTCGAGGCTATCGGATGTGGTGTTGTGTTGGGCATGTTTTACAGAGCTTTGCACACCCATGTATATTTATATAAGGTTGGGTGGACAAGTTTGTAAGCCTCATCCATGGTATGGCCATGTTGTTAACCTTGTGAACGGCCGAAGGAAATAACTAGGCCAGTTTGTAATTACTCCTTTGGCTTCATGTGAACTTATGACTCAAGAAGGGACCTTCCTGATGAAACCACCAATATGGACCACAAGGAGGAAAAATTAAATGGAAGAAGAGAATATGAATAGTATCTCAACTTTGGAAATACCATTAGCTGAAATCCTGGATAGATTTGACAGTTTGACCATCAAAACAGATAACCAAAATATAGGGGAAAATAGTATTTTAAATTCACCACAAAATACTTCCAAAGAAGAAGCCTCCAAAACTACCTTTTATGGCCTGCACTATTATGATAAAATAGCTAACAATTTGAAATCCAGATTGGTTGCAGACTGATAGAATCAAGAAAGCAGAATATTGCATGGTTGTTCCTCCGCCAAATAATTTGGTCTTCCTGCATGCTGATGAAATGAATGAGAAGTTAGATAAAAAATATTTGATTTCTCATAAAGAGATTTTGTTCAATGCAGTAAAGGACTGCACAGTTAATTGTTAATGATTATGCTGTCTTTGGACTAATAGTTATCATAACCAAAATGGCACACCTAATTTGGAAGGTGGAGCTTATCTCTGATGGCACTAGAGCAGGTGGCAGTTCGCGATATATGTTTGTAACTTGACATCTAGCTCATAAATACTATGAAAATTTTGGCTGAACTTATCAATCCTGATGCAATCTTGGTCCTTACTTCCTTCTGCAGTATTATGCTACATCAACAATCTTTCACATTTGTTGTGGTCAGCTTGTCTTCATATTCATGAGCCGACCGAGGTCATTGAGGACATGAATCCACCAACTTTATATGCTATGAATGTTTCACCTAGGATAAGTGACTTTTTCTTTTTCGGAAAGATGCCAGGGATTCCACTCAGGGCTTGGAACTTGGACCTCTCCCAATTGAAGGGGGACATCAACCAGCTGAACTACGGCTTGTTGGTACACGTAGGTATTTACTATATATACACATATTGTTCCAGAAGTTATTTTTGTTTTTTGGCTGTACATTTATGGATAATCCTTATAACATTCACTTAACCAGCAAATCTTATCTCATCTATATGGTATCACCTTCATTGATCTAAATACATGGCAAGACCAGCAAAACTTTTGCAAACTAACTTCACTCTGACACCGAACTCCTACAAGTTGGTGGCAGATATTTAGCCAAACAAGTCGTTCAAGGCATTTTGATCATGAGATTAATAGATGAATCATAAATTGTAATGGTTGTAAGCACCTTTCTAATATTGGTTGACCTGTTTGCATTTTTTAGTGGATTAGACCAATCATCCAAGGGCTAAAGGCTTTTCGAATAGACAAAAGGTCAGATTAATCTATGTCTATCATCATGGACAAAAGTAATCATCCAGTGGTGGTGAAGCCTCACTATATAAAGCCCAGTCACCCTTCTTGGAATCTCCTTTAAGGATCCAAATACACTTCAAGACTAAAGTAAGACCAAAAACCTAACCTGATGTATGCACCCTTAGCCACTACCCTAACCCCACCCCCCACCCAAAAAAAAAAAGAGCTATGTGGACAACCCTTCTAACATTAATGCTATTAACTTTGGCTTGAGTACCAAGTGTTCATGCATTGAATGCACAATTTTAGGCTTAAAATTGCCTTAATGATTATCCTATTCGATCAGATTGACACCTTGTCAAACAAATTCTGAATAAGCCCAAATATTTATCACATATTCTCCTGTACACCTACTTGAGACCACAAAATTTCATCTAGTTTTTGAGTTGTATATATCTATGTTTCTGCAACCCGAAATAGCCTACTTGATAAGGTTTTTAATATAGATAAATTTACAAGGTTTTGTAACTCTTTAAAGTGACCTACTAAACTAGCCAAACCATATCATCAATTAAGAAAAATGACCCTTGGATCAATTTGTACTTCGTGAAAACAATACCCCACCTTCTATAGTTATAATCCACGTGAGAGTTTTGTGACCTATCAAAATTTAACACCTGGATGCTCCTATCCATCCAATCTTGAGAAGGATCTTGGAGGCCTCAGCCATCCTCTATATAAACTTCCCATTATGGAGGAGAGAAGCATCGTTTTGACCCTTTGCAATTTGGTTTTAGAAACCATGGGCTTTAGAAACTCTTTCTTCCCCTCTACCCTTAGCTTGAAAGACTAGCCAAAACCCTGTTGTCATGTGCTCGACCTGCAAATTTCCAACTTGGATCTATCTCTATTGAAAGCCGATTGGCTTAGTTCAAACTTCTTCTTCCTTCTTCGAGCCTAGATCTACACAACCATAACCATAAACCCTAGTTTCTTGAAGAAAGCAAGAAAGGAGCCCTTAAGGAATCCAGCAAAGAAGGGACCCCCCAAGTAAGAAGGAAGGCCAAGTCGCTCTGCCATATTCAAGATCTGCTATTGTTTACCCCTCTTTTTTCTCAAGTACTTGTAGCTTCCTTGTAGTCAAATCCATACTAAGATAGTATTCATATAATTTTACTATTTTGAGGGGATAGCTACTCGAGTAGATATCAGACCTTAATAATTTTGATAAACTATATGATATCTCCAATTCCTGATACAAAGATTTTCTTGAATAATCATGACAAGGCAAAGCAATACTTCATCACAATTGTGTGTCTGCAGCATTGGAAACAAAATAATAAAAACAAGAAATAATTTGTTAATGGATCAATCAAGACAGACATGTAGGACAACATTGGCAAAACACATGGAGATGAACGCTATCCACTGATACAAATCAAAGGCAACATTTTCTTAGGAAACCAGATGAAACACAATTGCAGAGATTATAAAAGAGCTTCAAGTTCTGGCCTTTGATGCAAGACCAGATTTTATCATCTGAATGGTTGCGACATCGGTCTTGAAGGATTTTGCAAGGATGTCATCATCAATTCCTGATGTAAAAAGACTTCCAGGAACCGATACGGTCCCAGCACTGGCACTGCCAAATGCAGAAATGGCAACCGCTGGGCTTTGGCCGAAGCAATACTGGTAGTGAACAAGTCCCCTGGGGAATACAAACATGTCCCCAGGTTGGAGTCTCTGAGTATATAACTTGTTTGTAGGTCCACAAACCCGACTTCAAGTAAGCCATCGACAAGGAATAGGAGCTCTGCAGAGCGCGGATGAGTGTGAGGAGGATTGACGGAGCCACCTGGGAATATCAGCACAGCAAAAGAGACACTCTGTCCATTGAGAGCTGGGAATTCTGCCATGGTAGCTTTGAAGACTGTGAAGACCTTTGGCGGGTCTAAGTCGATGACTTTGCGCATTCCGGTGAAGGTGAAGAAGCTGCCATCAACAACGGTGGTGTTTGGTGGTAGGACAAAGTCCGAGGTGATGTCAGGATCACCTGCGAAGGCTACATGAGACATGGCGAAGGAAAGAAGTAGGAAGAACAGACATGGCTGAGAGCATTCAGGGCCATGGTCTCCAACTTGCCGTGCTTTTCTGGGCTATTGGATGTGTGCTGTTGCATTGGGTATGTTCTGCAGAGCCTTGCACAACCCATGTATTTATATATGTTTGGATGGACAGGTTTGTAAGCCTCATCCATGGTATGGCCACATTGTTAACCTTGTGGCCGGCTGAAGGAAATAGATAGGCCAGTTTTGTAATTCTTTCTTTGGCTTCATATGAACTTGGGACCAAACAAGGGACCTTCCTGATGAAACCACCGATATGGACCACGAGGAAAATTAAATGGAAGACGAGAATATGAGTAGTATCTCATCTTTGGATCCATAACCAGAAATCCTGGAAAGGTTTCAATCATGGTTTGACCATCAAAATAGATAACCAAAATACGGGGGAAAATAGTAGTTTAAAGTTCACCTCAAAATACTTCCAAAAAGAAGCCTCGAAATTCAAAAACTATATTTGATGGCCTGCACCATTTTGATAGTAGGAACATTTAGCTTTAAACTAACACCTTGGAATGCAGATTGATTGCTGACTGATAGAAACAAGAAAGCAAAATATTGTACAGTTGTTCCTCTGCCGACTAACTTGATCTTTGTACATGCTGATGAAATGAATGAGAAGTTAGAGAAAAGTTATTTAGTCTTTAGTCCACTCTCGCGCGCAAGAAATTTTGTTCAATGCAGGAAAGGACTGCACGGTTAATTGTTAATCGTTTATTCCTAAACTAAATTTTTCGGTTTCCGTTGGTGATTATGCTGCCTTTTGATCAATAGTTATCCACCATCCTTTAGTCATTTATTTCTCACATCATTCTGTAGTATTATCCTACATGAAGCTGTTGCACCAGGATCTGGTACCATACAGTGCAGTAGGAAGAAAAAAAATAAAAAAAAAAACCAATATAAATACGTAGATCGGTCTCAAGCCTATTTCACGAAGCGTGCAAGCTTCACTACGAGAAAATAAAAAAAATCAATACAAAAAGAACTCATTCCTTGTACAAAAATCTCTCAAAAAAAATCTTAAAATCCTCACAAAGCTCTCTAAAACCAATTGAGGTCGTTAAGGATCCACCAACCTTATATTCTATTAATGTTTTTCCTAAAGATGCTGGGGATGCCACTCAGATTAGAACCCTGGACCTCTCCCAAGTGAAGAGGGATACCAACCCACTGAACCATCACTTGTTGGCGCGCATAGGCGTTCATTAGTTATACATATATTGTTCAAGAGGGAATTTCTGCTTTTTGGCTGTACATTAATGGATAATCCTCGTAACATTCCGTTAGCCAGCAAATTTTATCTCGTCTATATGGGATCACCTTCATTGATCTAAGTACTACAAGGCAAGACCAGCAAAATTTTTACAGCTAACTGCACTCTGACACTAAATTCCTAGAAGAAGGTAGTGGCGGATATTTAGCCAATCAACTTGTTCAAGGTGTTTGGATTACCCTCTTCATAGATGACTCATAAAATCTTAATGGCTGTAACCATCTTTCTCATACTGACTGCCTCGTTTTGCATTTTTAGTGGATAAGATTAATCATCCATGGGCTACAAAGGCCTTTTAATAGACAAAATGGTCATATTAATCCATGTTGTCTATCATAATAGACCAGTGATCATGCAATGGTGGTGAAGCCCCTCTGTAGACACCCTTTTTGGAAGCTCCTTCAAAAATCCGAAGTCACTTCATGGCCAAATACCACATCCGCCCTAGCCGCAACCCAAAATAATCCAGACTCCAGGTCCCCCGCCGCCCCGCGGCAAACCCCCCACACCCTCTCCACCCCCACTCCTCCAACCCACCACAAAAACATTAAAAAAAAAAAAAAGAAAAAAAACCTCTATGGCCAACCCTTTTAGAGTCAATTCTTTTAATTTTGGCATGAGTTCCAGGTGCTTAGATGTTGAATTCACCAATTTGGGCCTAAAACTGCCTTACTGATTAGCTTGTTTGACCAGATCGACTCCTGGTCAAACAAATTCCAAATAGGCTAAAATTTGATTGCATATTCTCCTATACACCTACTTGAGGCCATAAAATTTAATTTAGTTCTAAACCGTACAGACCTATATTTCAGCAACCCAAAATAGCCTATTTAATAAGATTTTTATAACAGCTAAATTTTATGGCTTTGTGAGTCCAAAGTGACTCATTAAACTAGCTGGAACCACATCATTAATTATACAAAATGACCCTTGAATCAATTTATACTTCAGGAAATCAAATTCTCACTCTCCATGATTCATAATCCATGTGAGAGCCACGTGGCCTATCATATTTAACACTTGGATGCTCTTATACCATCCAATCTTGACAAGGCTCTTGAAGGCCTCGACCATGAAAAAAACTTCGTTGCAATGATGATATCATGTTAAATTTTGTCACAACCCAATGAGAATGCTTGTATTTTATTGATTGCCATGTATTTCACCCGATTCCCATGATGATACCCCACACTATCCCACCAATTCTCATGTTTTGATTGAGTTATTACAAGTTTGGCATGGTATCACAGTTGCAACGAAAATCTTCTCCTCGACCATCAAACCACCTCGTCTCCTCTACATAAAGCCCCATTAGAGGAAGCAAGTATCTTTATGACGCTCTGCCTCTTTAGCTTTTAGAAATATTTAGCCTTATAAACTCTTTCTTTCCCTCTCCTTCCTCTGCTTGAAACCGTAGCCAAAACCCTAAAATCATAAACTCCATTTGCAACTTTCCGAACTTGGATCTATCTCTACTAAAGCCCTATTAGCTTAGATCTAACCTCCTACAACCTTCTTCTAGCTAGATCTACACAACCACACCAATAAAGCCTAGTTTGTTGATGAAGAAACCAAGCAAGGAGCCTTAAAGGGATACAACAAAGAGAGGATTCCAGACCCCAAGGGATCCCATCCAAGAAGCCAACCCTTCCACATATTCAAGGTTTGCTGTTGCTTTCCCCTCTTTCCTTTTCAAATAATTGTAGTCTCTTTAAAATGTCATGCAATCCCTATGAATTAATTTTCTTTGCTTCATGAATGCCTAATTTTCATTTGCATGTCTTTCCTTCTTGCAATGTAGCTTATTTAATTTTTGCTTTTTAGTTTTTGCTTGGAATTTGCCCTCGATATGCCCTATTTAAAATAGGTAGGGACTAATATAGGGCATGCTAGATCCGGATCCCAAGCTGTAGAAGCAACGGACATGGAATGCTCAAATTTTTGCTCTCAGCTCCACGAGGGACATGCATGAACGCCTATATAGTAAGTATTCATTACCTATCCCATACCCTAAGGTAGTAAATAGAGGCTTGGTTATCCATGGTTCTAGGAGTGGCTCACTCCCCCAATAGTACTCTTGGCCCTTGCCTTTTCTCTGGTTCCCTTACCCTACATGCCCTTTTGAATTCTTTTAGATTAGTTTTTTCTATTTCTCTTCCTAGTTTAAGAAAAAAGGTAGCAGCTCCATTGCTCAATCTGATTGATGGCTGTTAACCCCTAGCCCCTTGAGAACGTGAACACTCTACAATAGATCCGACCATACAAAAGCTCTAAAGGCCACTAGCATAGGTATTGGACTAGACCAACCTATTTGATCTATTTAATGGAAGAGCATTGTCATCCAATGGCTTTAAAGGCCATGATGATAAATAGATGGAATGGATCAATCTATTTCATCTATCTAACGAATTAGCAATCCATCAACTATAGTGGCTAGCATGAGTAAATAAGATGAACCAGATTGGGTTATTTCATATATTCAAAGAATAAGTTATAAATTTGATGGTACAAAGCTGTGCTTACAATTCAATGAACCATATTTGATCCACTATCTATTATTATAAATTCATCATGAAAGCCGAAACTCTTTGTTTTGTGGCTATAATAGGCCAACCTTTGGATCTACAAGATCACATTTAGCAAACTGCTATAAGTTTTGGATGATTCAATTCTTTATTGACATGATTTATTTGATAAAAGAATTTGCAAAAAAATTGATAAGACTAAACAAGTCTTACATTATCAACTCTTGATTAAAAATAAAAATTCTTGTATATTGAATAACCATGGAAATAAATTTTGATCAACTTATTTTTTCGTTCTGACCTTACAATGAGCAAACACTTTATTTGATTGCTTAATGCCTATAATATTTAATTATTAAGGCTGCAAATAGCTCAGGTCGAACCATGACCCGATCCAGTCCTACCCGCTTAAACCCAATCCAATTGTTTTAAAGGACCCACGAGGCTGGGTCAAGTTTAGATTTACTGAATTTGGATCCGACTCGATCTGATCCGAATTCAGTATTGAATCCAATATGTAAATTATAGAATAAATAAAGTGAAATTAGAATTCTAAATGTTTTGTAGTATTATTATTTTTCATACAGTTTTACTCAATTTGATTGTTAGATTTTAAAAAATTACTTATAAATTAATAGTCAAGATAAAATAATATTTATTTTTTTTTGTCATAAGTTTCGCATATGTTGGTTTATCATACTTGCAAAATTCGATCAAAATTTAGGCTTGAGCCGGATCCAAAATTTTTAGATTGAGATCGGATTATACATGGACCCGATCCGACTGCAACGATCTAATAGGACATACTTTTTGATTATGGATCTGACCCGATCCGATCTGATTTTCAATTGGGTTTGGTTTGGGTCCAACAATAGGACCCGAACAAAGGACTGGGTCAGATCGAGGTCAATCATGACCGATCCGACCTGACCCATTTGCACCCCTATTAATTATTCATATGATATAAAAGTTTTCATAATCAAGGAATAGAAATTATATTTTAACAAAATTCATGAAAATGACTTTCTTTTCGAAAAATACTTCTTTTTTTTGGGGGGGGGGGAGTGTTTAACTTTAAAACAAAATAGTATATATGCTAAAAATTAAGCAATCTATTCTTTATTCCAAAAATAAAAAGATTTAAGAGACATTGTAATGCTTACTCTTAAATAATTTGTGTATATATAGTAATGATATTCTTCATTTCTCTCTCCATATTTGGATTTTCACCTAATGATTCAAGGCATAATTCTAGATGTGAAGGGGGAAAAGATATGTTTAGTTTTTCCAGCATTATCTATTTTTTCCTTGTAATTTTATCAATTCCATACATTTACCTATGATTAAATTAAGGGATTAAGATTTCTTCGGATTCAAAAGTCTCAACTCTCAAGTAATGGAGAGAGAGTGATTCAAACCATCAGCATGAATAATTTATACAACAGATTAATGATCCGCGCCACATTAGTCCACTTGGCCATCTTAGCCCATTCCTATTTAAAAATCACCTATCATTTCTATTGATGGATGACAAGTTCATTTTGTATAGAACCATCCATCATGTGGCTATAAAAAAGGCAGCAAACATAATCTAAGAATACTTATTGAATCCAATCTCACAATAACAATTTATGTTAGAAAAAACTTCTAACTACTCCTTAATTATGGGAGCAACCAGCCTATCCACGGCAGATTAACTAAGTAAAAAGAGGCAATAGAGCTCTTGTATCAGGAATCAAAGGGCCTTTCTGTTAATTGAATTGCTCAAAGAGAGCAATATAAAAATTAGACAGTTGCCAAGTAGCTATCTTACATTGCCGATGAATATTCTACCATGGAATACTCAAAAAAAGTGATTTTCAATCTCTAATTTCTTTTGTGAAAGGTGAGATGTGGTCCCATTGTTCTATTTTTTTTTTTTTTTTTCACTCGTAAAAGAGTTATGTCCTCTGACAATTAGAAGCAGGCCCTCGACCGTTATTCTATAAGGAGTCTTGCCCTCTATTTAAAAAAGATCATAGATCCCTCAACATGAAGTAGGCCTACGCATATACTTCAACAAGAAATTGAAGACACCATTAAAGTGAGTGATTTCATAGGAATAAGTAGGTCTTGACCCTGCCTTTATGCGGAATCCTGGACTCCATTGTAGAGGCCAAAAACTTCAAATATAAAATGGGTTGTTGACTAGACTTCAAGAAGAAATTATGGCATTTGTTAAAGTGAGATCTTTGATTGCCAACAAGTAGGATCCCTGCTTTGCTTCTACAACGAGTTGAAGACCCCGATAAAAGACCAAAAACCATAAAGTATGAAGTGAGTTGTTGGCCATTATCTAATAAGACAATATGGTTTCTATTATATGAGTTCTTTTGTGAGGATGTTGAAGACATCCTGAATAGTTAGCCTTACTATGGGTTCTTTTATTTATAATATTTAAATATACATCAATTTTATTTCTAAGCAAATTCCTTCAGGCTCACCCTCCTCTAAAGGAAATTCAGATAATGAAGATGATGCTTGAGACTTTTGGTTTGATTTGGGGGGCAACTCACCACCATCGGAAAGTAAGAAAAAGGCCAACGGCACATCGAGGTAGTTCTCCATTTTAATAGGAAATGGAAATCAAACTATCCAATAGGAAATTCACCTGATCCAACTTCGAGGAAGACCCAACCTTGGCAACTCTAGACCGTTGTTTTGCGTCTGTTGAATGGCTACACAAATATCCACTGACAAATCTTTCAGCTCTGGTCTGATCCGCATCCGACCATACTCCTCTCCTACTATGATGCAATCCTCAAAACTAAGGTAAACTGCTCCTTAACAAGCCATTCCATTTCAAAAATATCTAGCTCACTCTTGTAGGTTTTGACAACATGATAACAAAATGATGGGATGTGGGGCCTACTTCATCCAATGCTGTTATAATTCTTATTTTGAAACTTCGATTGCTAAGATACAAACTAAAAGTATGGAATCAATCAAAGATTGGAAACATCATTTTGCAAAAAGATATGTTGCTGAAAAAATTTGACTTCTTAAATGCAGAAGAGGAAAAAAAAAATCTCCTCCCATCTAAACTAGAGGAATGAATTGGACTAAAAAATAAACTTGATCTATGGCTAACTTAAGAAGAACTTCTGTAGTGATAGAGAGCTCGAATACAATGGATAAATAATGGAGATCGTGATACCAGATTTTTTCATCTTTGGGATAGCAACAGAAAGAGAAAAAATCTTATCCTAGAGTTAAGGCATCAGGGATTAGTGGTGACAGATCAACAAAAATTACATGTTGCTTTCGGGATCATTGCAGTAGCCTAATTGGGAATTCAGAAAAATTTTTCATCAAAGTAAACTGGCAGACACTCTATCCATAAGGGCCATCATAGTTAGATGAGCTGGATATGCCTTTCACCGAAGATGAAATAAAGAGTGCGGTCTTTCAACCTGCATCCCAAAAATCATCAGGATCGGATGGCTTCTCCTTTGCCTTCACAAACATTTCTGGTGTATCATCAAAGACGACCTCATTAACGTTTTTTCAGACTGCTACAACTACTACATAACTCTAAAGAGACTCAACTATTCCTACATTACTCTCATTCTAAAGAAAGAATCAGACTGCACTGTTAAGGATTACCATCCTATCAACTTATTGAATGGAATCATTAAGATCATATCCATGTTGAAAATTGTGTCCCAAAATCAATTGTAAGCTTATTGACGATTGAGCTAATTATTGTAATTATATATAAATTATTAAAATAATAAATATTATTTGATTTTTTCATCACTCTGTGTACATCTTATTTGAACTCCTGTTTTGTGATGAAATCCTTAGGATTGTTTGAATTGATATAGGAGGATATATCGTTTAGTCCTTAAATCTTGTTCACGGTCTAACGATATGTTATTATTAGGATGATAGCTATATCAAGTATAGGCCGTTGTGTGCCATGTGCATTGGTTGTCCTCTTAATCAAAGAGTGTAAAAATATTAGTATGGCATGCAAGTGAGATATAGCGATACATCTCACTGAACATGACCAACTGCAGAGCACTCTGCTGTCAAGAATAGCTCATGAAAGATATGGGTATAAGTATCCCTCCGATCTGATATCACTACGGTGACTTGTAAGCAACTCACTGTGCTTTGGTGTCGGACTATCTGAATTTTTAATTTAGTGAAGAAAGATTTCTGTATACAATCAAGTACTTATAAAATCGATGTGTAAGTCAAGATGGAATTGATCCCTCTGAATAAGTAGAAGTTAATGTATCAGTGTGTTTCAATTCAGTAAAATCTCGATTAGGATAATCCATGAGATAGATTTAAAAAGTTGAAATATAATGTGAATAATCTTTTCAGGACTGACAGTTAAACCTGAGGTCACTTTGAGTATTTGGGTCAAAAGGATGAATTATATGGTAACCAAATGTCAATAGGTTCTTGAATGTTGCTTACAATCTTTCGATCTATCTAGACGTCGGGTACCATTACTAGATGGTCACTTTGATTAGTATAGAAAGATTGTTCCTATGCTACCAGCTTAGATTCGAACTTATGGGGGTCACACTCAAAAGAAGCCTCTGACTGATCACGTGGCTGATCGATGATTGAGAATTATTTTAGGATATAATCGTCAATTCGATTAATGATTAACCTTGTACAAAAGCTGTAATGAATTAATTTGCTAATTATTGATGAATTATAAGAGAATTGATTAGTAATTAGATTATTAATTAGCTTAATTTAATTGAGTATTTAGATTTGGATCAAATCTAATTGAATTAGATTCAATTTGGTTTGAGCTGATTAGGTTATAAGATGACTTAATCGCTAAGGATGTTCGATTCCTGATTTGATCGAAACTTGAACTCAATTATTTTTTAATTTGATTAAGATTTAATCAAACTTATTTGTTACCTAATTGGATTAGATTCAATGATCTAATTGGGTCTAACCTAATTTAGTTTGGTTGAGAATCTAATTAGATAAAATTCAAGTTCGAATTAGTTTGAACCAAGCTCATGCGCCACCTTATCACTGCATCCTTTTTTTCTCCACACAAGAAATATTCTTATGTAAATATTTTCTCATGCCCAGAAGTGAATGTCACCCACTTTCTGATCCTCTTTGGGTTAGAATTTGGTTGGTTTAAAATCTAAGTTCAAATGGTTTGAATTTAGATTTGAACTTAGAGTCCAAATCAAATTGGACTCTTCCTAAAACGCCGACCACTCTTCTCATGCACAAAATTAGTTCTTGCATGAAATTTTTTCATGCCATTTAGATATTTGTTGCCCACTTTTTGAGCTCCATGGATAAGGATAAAGTTTGGTTCAAGTTTAATTCAAATTTGATTTGAATAGGTGATAAGGATAAACCATCATTTGAACTTAAACCAAACCACCTCATCTTATCCTTATCTTTCATGGGATGCCACCTTAAGAAGGGATGAAATTTTATGTGATAGAAAGGATTGGATTTTCCATTAGAAACATCTAAGTTGGAGCATGAAAAATCAGAGAAGAAGGCGAGCTTCTGTGCATGAGAAACAGAGGAAGAGATCTTTCTCTTTGGGCGTGAGGTCTAGGGTGGGTTCTAGGGTTTCGGCTCTTGATTTTTATGTGAGAAAAAATACAAGAGGGTCTTATTCCAATCTCCCACACCACCACCTCTCATGTAGCTCCATCTTTTAATCCAAAAGAGTCTGGGTGATCCAAAGGAAGGAGCTTAAATCAACCATCCAAAGCCTTCGATGCGAGCTAGCACTCTCGAGAAAGACGATCTGATCATGGCTTCGAGTGGATGACCTGTAGAGGCCGAACGGGCTGTGCGACTACTCGACATCAGGAAGAATCTCATATCATGCCTATCAGTAATGAAGATCATCGATCCATATAAAAATAATGAGTTCTGAACTCATCTAATTAGATCTAATAGTTAGATCTGATCTAGGACATCGATGTGATCGATGTAGTTTTTTTTTATATCAAATTTTTATACATAAATTTTATATTATAAATACTTAAAACATAGTTTAAATCTGATCTAAAGCATATGCAAGAGATTAAAATATTTAATCTACTATTTTTCACTGTGCAAAAATAAAAAATGCATGCTTTGAACTGTCGATTTTTTTTTCAATTAGTATCAGAGCTTCGTTGCTTTTGACATGAATATTTTGCATATAATCTGATTTTAATTATTTAAATTAGATCTAAATAATTAATCTAAAATCTAAGTAGTATAGTAATCGAATTAGATAGATCCTTATAGCCATCCAGTCATAGGAGAAAGTAGGATTTCATGGCCCTCTCCTCTCATTCAATAGGATTTTTCTATGGCGTGTAAGGGTGCTGCGCGATCATTTTTATGAAGATGAATAATGAAAAGTATTAAATTTTTTTATTTTAGATATGATATATTATATGTTAGATTTAAAATTAAAATTTATTTGATTATATGATAGTTTGTAAAAATATTTTATAAAATTTGAAACTATTTTCAAATACCGAACCCCAACCCATTAGCCCAAAACTTAATTAAAAATTATGTGATCTAAATTTGAGAATCAAAGATCTAAGGCATAAATTTCATAATTCATAGGTTTATACATTAACTCGAGTCAAGTCCATTTAACTGGGTTAGACCTAGGGTTAGAAATCATTGATAATGGACTATGTTAGTAATTAATCAAATCTAATTAATAGTTAATTCTGATTGGGTCAATTCTTCTCTTAATCAATTCTCAATAGTTGTAATTGATTAGAGTCCATGTCTTTGATTAGACTAAGATGGACCTTGATTGTAGGTCCGTGATCGAACCCAAGTCTATAAGTTGATCGAATTGAAACTGACTAACCAGTTGGTGTTTAAGGTAAGTATGGCAGTCTTGATCGGTGGTCATTAATTGGGAGCTACTCGCATAGATTGAGTCTATGACGAGTTAATAATATATCTCTCTCATCGATCTCACTTATCTGGCCAATGTGGTGAATCATGTTTTGATCAGATTACTTAATGATTGGGATTGACCCATGCCAATTAGAAAATCAGTATGATTGATTTAGGTGCCCTAGTTCAACTTGTCTAAAGTCCTCTTCATCACTTGGTGAAGTCAGTGGGAAGATTTATGACTGATTGGCTAGATCAGCTTATACCTAGTCTTCTTTGATCTGACTTAATGAAGTCGGTGGGAGGATTAAGATTAACTGGTTAAGTCTTTTCTTATCTTTCATTTCATCTAATTAAATCTTTTAAAATTATTAGGTTCTTAAAAATAAAATAGTTATGATGATAACTAGATTATAGCCTCCCATTAATTTGGATGATAATAGATCCAATAATTTAAATGATCATTGGAGGCGCTACAAGTTTGGTGCTTATCTAGCTATTGAAATTATCATTCATAATATGTTGATTTAGTTGTGTCTTTCTAATGATGGTCAGGTTGGCTGAGCCACACTCGAGCCTGATTATTCGTTTGTTAGATGCATTAAATTCTGACATGTTAATGGTTGGACCTAACCAGAACTTTCAGTGGAGGCGCCACACGTCTGCTGAAGAGGTGTCTAGAGCAAAATTAATTGCTAAAAATTATTTGATAAAATAATTGATTAAGAATTTATCCATAGGTGCACAGAGGTTGGCTGAGCCACACTCGGGCCCATGTGCAGCCTGTGAGGATTCTGGTATCTGCTAAGAAATTAGTATAATTCCTCAAATTGAAGAAGCTATCAATTCGAATAAAATAGTGAAAAAAATTTTAGACTAAAGTCCATATCTTTAGGCTTAATCAATTCATATACTAGCTAGATTTTAATTTTTTTTTGCAGTTATGACCACCACCTTGTCGCTCCAATCACTATTGGATAGTGATAAATTAATGGAACTGAATCTTGATAGTTGGTATCAAAAACTAAAAATAGTCCTAGAGCATGAACGGATCTTGTATGTGCTGATAAATTCGGTACCCAAGGAGCCAGCTTCGAATGCCCGCAGTACGGTTCGAGACACTTATCAGAAGTGGCTCAACGATCGAGCTACATGTTTGAATCTATGGAGTCACGCGTACAAGTCAGACACCATAGAAAAGTATTGGCCTATGTTTATATATCTAATTTAAAAATACTTGACTTGATTGAACATATAAGCTAACTTAATTAAGAATTAAGTTATGGATCAAATGAGATTGAAGAGTTCACATGTCTAGCTAGCACTACATATGAGGTTCAAGTTCAATCTCGAGGATGAACAGTTTCTGATCTATGATCCATGGAGCATATGAGAGATTAAATTTAAGTGCTAATTAATTTTAGATTAGATTTAAATTAATTAATCTTAATTGGATTCAAAATTTAAGTTAGACTTGATACAAAAATCCAAAAAATTTGGGATTGATAGTCTTTCAAAATTATTTCAAACTAGCTTCGAATTGGATTCAAATCAGATCTCTTTTGAATGAGATATTAGAAATCTTACTTGCACTGAGATTCCCTCCTCTCTTGGGCTGACCAGCACCTAGCATGGTGCTGATTGTGGGCATCCCATGTGGGTGTGGAATTGGGTGCATCATGGCACCATATATGATGGTAATTCTATCTCATGTAGGAGTCCTTTTATGAGTATTGAACTGATTCAAAGCATGTTTGAATTAGGAGTCCTATACTTATTGAGTCATAAAAATTATCTATAAATAAAGAGGGTCTCTACCTATGAATGCATTATAGCATAGCAAATAAATCGATTGAGAGAAGAGAGAAAGAGAGAGAGAGGCGTGAGAAGTGGGCGCACCTGCTCCCTTGGCATCTCCCCTTGCTTGCCGCCCTCTTCCTCCTTACCGTGGGCCCTCTCTTGGGCGTTCTCCTTGCTGGTGTGAGGTGTCACACTAGCACCTCTCCTCTTTCATTTGGTTGGATTGCAAAGGTGCTTTGATCAGAGATTATCCCACTTTCCTGCGTTGTCTGGCGTACATGCAAAGTAGAGGGTCTGTAATTTCAGGCCTCTACGAAAGTTGATTCTAGATTTTTGAAGATTTGATCTCCTA
Source organism: Elaeis guineensis (assembly GCF_000442705.2). Classification (NCBI taxonomy): domain Eukaryota; kingdom Viridiplantae; phylum Streptophyta; class Magnoliopsida; order Arecales; family Arecaceae; genus Elaeis; species Elaeis guineensis. The sequence continues at coordinate 113,706,128 of NC_026000.2, read as the reverse complement.
TTCCATTGCTATCTAGAAAAGAATTTGATCTTTATTCAAATAGATTTGCAAAAAAATGAGGAAAAAGTAAAAGGGAAGGATCAACGTCTACATACATTGCGAAAACAATTATAGATTCATAAATATCTCAATCCATAACTAAAAACCTGAGGCCCCAACGAGACATAACAGAAAACAGACTCAATCCAGACCCCCAAAATCTTTTCTTTCCCCTGTAGCTTGGACTGTAACCAACTAAAATCGACAGCAAAAAATCCAAATTCTCAAAATTAGCATCTAACAATGCGTGACAACTTTAGGAAACGAAGAAACAAGCACCTTCCGATCAACGAACAAAATGGATTCCCTACGCCCAATGGAAATTGAGATCAATCTATAGATGGTGAAGAGCGACCATCGGAACCTCGTGGCCCAATCTATCGGCAACGGGGATCAAGCGACTGCTTCCACTAAGAGAAGAAGAGAAAAGGGGGGCTTTTGGGGCTATTTTGGGATCCGCAGGTTGAACGAAGCTATAAGAGTAGGGAAGGAAAGTGAGCGAGGGAATATAGAGAGAGTCCGCGGTGCCTCGCTCTACATATACCAAAAGCAGCCTCATGCCTGGGTTCGGGTTGTATCTTTCACACGCAAGAGTGATTTCCTTCTTTCACGATTTCGACCGTTGGATGGTTTATTTGCCGCTTCCACATCTGTGCAGACCACGAAGGAAAGAATGACATGCTTTGACATTTTAGCAAGTCAAGATCCAACGGTTGGCGTTGCGAAATAAGATAAATCATTTTTTGCGTGAAACATACAACCTGAACCCCTCACATTTTTTCCTCCAGTTCTCTCCTTCTCTCTCTCATATGTGATTTCTACATCAACCCAAACATAGAACAAATAATTCGACCAATGATGGTACTACACGTATTACATACTTTCATGATTAGTTCTTGGACTTCATGAGAAGCTGCCTTTGGTGTTTACACGCAAAAGAAAAGATATGCAAATATGATACTTTTATTTAAGACAAAGTTATCGGTAATACATTTGTAGATTTTTTGAGTTCCATGATCGCGGAAGGTCTGCTCCTCCGAGCTCTTTTAGATAGTATATTCCAGGCCGGACTACCTCCTTGACTTCATACGGACCTTCCCAGTTTGGGGCAAGTTTCTCTTGGTTCTGTGGTTGCGAAACAGCGGCTCGTCGAAGTACTAAGTCCCCCGCTCTGAAGGCTTTACTCTTGACCCGGGAGTTGTAGTAGCGGGCTACTTTCTGCTTATAGGCTGCCATCCAAACTTGAGCTGTCTCTCGCTTTTCTTCTAATAAGTCGAGATTGGCCTTGAGATCCTGTGAGTTGCGCTGCTCGTCGAATGCCACGACTCGTGCCGATGGAAGCTTGAGTTCGATCGGGATCAGGGCTTCTGTTCTGAAGGCTAAGGCAAAGGGGGTCTCTCCTGTGGGCAGTCTTTGGGTAGTTCGGTATGTCCACAACACATGATAAAGCTCATCCGCCCAAGTTTTCTTTGTTTTTTCAAGTCTTGTCTTGATTCCTTGCAACAGAGTCCTGTTAGTAACCTCGGCTTCATCGTTTGCTTGCGGATGGACTACTGACGTGAAGTTATGGAAGATGTTTAAGTCCTCATAAAATTCAACAAACCTTGCTCCAGCAAATTATCGCCCATTATCAGTAATGAGAGTTTTGGGTAAGCCGAACCTACAACAATTGACTTCCAGACGAAGTCCTGCACTTTAGCTTCTGTGATTTTTATCAAAGGTTCAGCTTCGACCCACTTGGTGAAGTAGTCAATGGCCACCAGGAGAAACTTTCGTTGCCCAGATGCTATGAAAAAAGGTCCGAGGATATCCATCCCCCATTGTGCAAACGGCCATGGGGCACTCAAGGGTGTAAGTTCGGAGGCGGATTGCCTTTGGATATTTGCATATCTCTAACATCGATCACACCTTCTGACATATTCGATGGAGTCGTGGTACATTGTAGGTCAGTAATAACCTTGTCAGAGCAGTTTGTGGGATAAAGATCTGGCCCCCAGGTGACTTCCGCAGACTTCCTCATGTACGTCTCACAAGGCAAAGTCGGCTTCAGAAGGCCAGAGACATTTCAGGAGGGACAAAGAGTACGACCTTTTGTATAGCTTGCCTTCATAAAGGATATATCGGGAGGCCTGGTTCCTAAGCTTCTGAGCTTTTTTTGCATCATGAGGAAGAACCCCATCCTTGAGGTATGCAACCAGTGGGTCAATCCAGCTGGGTTCATGACTGATCTCCATCACAAGCTACAGTTCTTCCGTACTTGAATACTTCAGAACTTTGAAGAAGACTTCCTTAGGTAGTTTAGACGGAGCCAGTATAGCCAACTTGGAGAGAAGATCGGCCCTGGCATTTTCTGCTCTTGGAATCTGCCTGATGCCGAAGTTGCCAAAGACAGGGACAATCTCTTTTATCTTTTTGAGATACTTGGCCATACTGTCCTCCCGAGCTTCATAGTTTTCGCTGACTTGTCTCACCACCAATTGAGAGTCACTGTAGATTTGGAGCCGACCTACTTCTAACTCCTTGACAATCCTCAGTCCTGCAATCAGAGTTTCATATTCTGCTCTGTTATTTGTCGCAGGAAATTCGAAGCGCAGCACGTACTCTGCGATAATTTCTTTCGGATTGACCAAGATCAGGCCCGCGCCCGCACCCAACATGTTGGAGGAACCATCCACATAGAGGGCCCAGAAACCATCAGGGAGATCCGTTCTTTCCTCAGGGGAGTTCGATTGGAGCCCGGGGTTGTCAGTTTCACCTCGTTCAAGCTCGGCCTCTTCCGGAATAGTGCACTCCACTATGAAGTCTGCTAATATCTGAGCTTTTATCGTCGGTCAAGGTCGATAGTTGATATCGAATTTCGTGAGCTCAACTGTCCATTTCGCTATCCTTCCAGAAGCATCCACTCGATGCAGTACCACCTTAATCGGCTAGTCGGTGAGCAATGTTATGGTGTGTTGAAAGTAAGGTCGGAGCCTTCGAGCTGCAATCAACAAGGCGTAAGTTAGTTTCTCTAACTTAGTATATCTGATTTCGACATCTCGCAATACTCGACTTATGTAGTAGATCGACCGTTGAATTTTTGCTTCTTCCTTAACCAGAACTGCTGCGAGAGCCACAGGAGAGACTGCCAGGTACAGGAACAACTCCTCTCCAGATTCGAGCTTTGCCAATAGCAAAGATGAGCCGAGGTAGTTCTTCAATTCTTCAAATGCTTGCTGACATTCAGTGGTCTTACAGAAGTTCTTCGGCTGTTTGAGAGTCTGAAAGAAAAGTAGGCACCATTCGATCGATCTTGAGACGAAGCGATTAAGAGCTGCTACTCTCCCTGTAAGGCGCTGAACTTCTTTTATTGACTTCGGGGCGATCATTTCCTCGATGGCATGAATCTTCTCCGGATTCGCTTCGATCCCACGTCCTGATACCATAAAGCCTAAGAATTTCCTTGAGGTTATTCCAAAAGCGCACTTGACTGGGTTCAGCTTCATCTTGTATTTTCGGAGGATGCTGAAGGTCTCCTCAAGGTCGGCGACATGGTTCATTGAGGATTTACTTTTTACGAGCATATCGTCCATGTAGACCTCCATATTATGGCCAATCTGCTCTTTGAAGATCTTGTTCACCAACCATTGATAGGTCGCCCCTGTATTTTTGAGGCCAAAAGGCATGACCCTATAACAATAAAGATCATTATTAGTGATAAAAGCAGTTTTTTCTTCATCCTCTGGTGCCATCCTGATTTGATTGTAGCCGAAAAATGCATCCATGAAAGTGAGAAGCTCGTGGCCCGAGGTTGCATCCACTAATTGGTCAATTTTGGACAGAGGGTAACTGTCCTTTGGGCAGGCTTTGTTCAACTTCTTGAAATCTATACACATCCTCCACTTGCCGTTTGCCTTCTTGACGAGAACCACATTGGAGACCCAGTTCGGATAGTTGACTTCTTTGATGAATCTGACTTTCAGGAGTTTATCAACTTTCTCAGCTATTGCCATCTGCCTTTCCGGTGCATAACTTCAGATTTTTTTCTTCGTCAGTCGATGTTTGGGATCAACAGCCAGACGATGTTCCATGACTTCAGCATCAATCCCTAGCATGTCTGTCGGAATCCAAGCAAAAACATCTGCATTCTTTTGTAGAAAATTGATAAGCCATGTCCGTACCTCTTCTCCCAAGTTGGAGCCGATCTTCACCACATGCTCCTCATTCCCATCGTTCAAAGGAATTAAAACAAGATCTTCAATTGGCTCATCCTGTTCTTCAGCAAGGTCGTCGTGGGTGTCCAATCCATCAACTGGACAGGGGTCAGACTGACCATTTCTTTGTAGGGCTATGTTATAACAGTGTCTTGCCAGGACTTGATCTCCTCTGACCTCTCCAACTCCTTGGCTAGTAAGAAATTTCAACTTCGAATGGTAGGTCGATACCACAGCTCGGAGGGCGTTGAGGCCGGATCGGCCAAGTATTGCGTTGTAGGCAGACGACGCCCTCACTACCAGAAAATCCACTTACGCTCTAGACTGTTTTGGGTACCGACCTGCAACTATAGTCAAATTTATTACTCCTTCTACTGGCACAGCATCGCTAGTGAACCCTACCAACGGAGAGCTTATCGGCCCTAATCGACCATCCGGGATGGATATTTTTGAGAATGCATCGTAAAATAAAATATCGGTCGAACTTTCACTATCAACAAGAATGCGGCGTACATCATAGTCAGCAATATTTAAAGAAACTACAACCGCATCATTATGGGAGAATTGAATCTCCCGGACATCTTCTTCAGTAAAGGTTATGGATTCTCCAATCCTCTGCCGCTTGGGCAGTCCGGTTGATCTACTGGCTGCTCTCCGTCGGGGTCCTCCAGAGATGGTGTTGATAATCCCGATTGGAGGTCGATCTTCAGGCTGTTCTTCCCTCCTTGGTGGCTCTGACTGTGGTAAGGCCCTCGATCGATCCTCCCTACCTTCAGGTCAGCATCGGATGAATCTATCGAGCCGACCTTGTCTGATGAGCTCCTCGATCTCGTCTCGAAGCTGAATACACTCCTCCGTGTCGTGGCCATGGTCACGATGATAGAGGCAAAACTTGTTAGGGTTGCACTTCCCAGGGTGTGTGCGCATCCTTTCCGGCCTTGGCAGCTACTCTTTGACCTCCATCAGTACTTGGGCTTTTGGAGCATTGAGAGGGGCGTAGCTGTGGAATCTTCCTCGGGGAGAGCTCCGCCAAACTCTGCGGTCCGGGCTCCTCTGCCTACGAGCTCAGAGAAAAGTTTGAACATGCTTGTGTCTGGGGGGAGTTTGAGAATATGGTCGAGCTTCACTCAGCTCTTTTTCAGCTGCGGGCTTGCTGGAGTCACCCACCTGCTACTCCTTCGCGGTCTCCTCGTCCTTCAGCTTGAAGGCTTCTTCTGCTCGGGCATATCCTTCGGTCCAAGCCAGCAAATCAGCGAAGTTTCTGGGATACTTTTTTTCCAGAGAAAACAAAAGATCATTCTTTTGAAGATCGCTCTTCAAGACGGCCATTGCAACTGATTGGTCCAGATTTCGAACCTCCAAGGCGGCGGCGTTAAAACGGTTAACATAGGTTTGGATGGATTCTCCCTCCTTTTGCTTGATGTTGATAAGGGACTCCGAACCTCTCCGGAGATGCCGACTGCTGACGAAATGAGCCGCAAACTGGTGGCTCATCTGATCAAAAGAGAAGATAGTACCCGGCTTCAGTATCGAGTATCAGTTTCTTGCTGCTCCCTTCAAGGTAGATGGGAAGGCTCGACACAGGATGGCGTCTAGCACGCCATAGAGCAGTATCATTGTCCAAAAGGCCTCCAGATGGTCAATCAGACCCGAGGTCCCATCGTAGCTCTCAAATTGGGGGAGCTTGAAGTTCGACGGGATCGGTTCCTGCATAATCATTTGAGAGAAAGGAGGGTCAGTACAGATATCCTCACTGTAAGCAGGGGGAGCATGGCAGAGCTCTTCGATCTGCCGGTTCATCTCCTAGAACTTTTGATCCAAGAGATCCTCTCAACTGTCAGTCTCGAGGGTCTTCTGGCAAAATGGAGGTAGGGACCCTCCGGGAGTGGAATCATGATCAAACAAAGAGCTCTCCGCCCTCTGCTTCTCCTTTCCGGGGAAGACAGGGTGACTGGCCCAAGTGGCCCGTCCGATCGTCGGATTTTGGAACTCCGATGATGCTCTTTCTGATCGCACAGATGCCTGCGGCTGCTACTGTTGCTGCTGCATGGCCTGTACTGCTTCGGTGAGGCCCCTGACCTGTTGAACCAGCAAGTTGAACTGCTTCATGCCGACTGCCGTTGCTGGAGGAGGAGGAGCCTGAGAAACTGGAGACGAGGTCGGAGCTTGCGGATCTTACTGAGATCTGGCCACGGAGGCCATAGATGGCCTGGTGGATGCCTTTTGGAAAGGTATCAGGTGAGGATCTGGCAAGAGAAGAGGAAGAAGATGTCGAAGAAGATGATCGGAGACAGTCCTGTTGAGTACTCCTTTAAGAATAAGGGTCCTGCGAAGACACGAGGCCCTTCCTCTAGCACCAATTCTATTGGTGCAGAATTTCGTCGATGTCGGAGAAGCTGGAGTCGAGGGAAACGCGGCCGCCATCGGGACCTGCAAGGAAGTCTAAATCGGAGTTGGGGGTACTCCGGCAAGACCCGCCGACGCTCAAGTCAGTACTCTGCCTCAACAAAAATGGAGTACTCGAATGAGATTTTAGCAGAGTTTCAAGATAGAGTTTAGAGCTTAGAGAAGAACGTATCTGGGGGGTCTCTTTTATAGACGGAGGAGCGTAATTGCTTGATCGCGACGTCCGTAACTGCCTGATAGTGGGCCGTTCAGGGCCACGTGGAGTTTGTTACAAAGAGTGGAGTAGTGGGGCCACGTGGAGTATGTTATAGAGGGTGGAGTGATGTCCGTTGTCGCGACTTGTCGGAGAGTTCGGGCTGGACGGCTGAAGTTCGACTGGGATGTCTGGTGGAGCGGAACGGCTCTCTGTCTCAGCAATCTAAGAGAAGTTCGGATGTTTTCGAGGTTGCTGACGAGTCCATAATTGTGGGGTGCCTTAGGCGCTGATGCTGCAGGCGGAAGTCATCTGCTGTAGAAGCTCGGACGAAAACTTTCTGTTGGAGAAGTCCGGTAGGAGTCCGATTGCTAGAGAAGTCCGTCTAAAATTTATCCGATGTGGAAGCTCACCTAAAGACTGTCCGCTGGAGAGATCCGATTTCATGGGGAGTCCAGCTGAAGGTTGACCGATAGTAGAGTTCGGGAGGTATTGTGGAAGTTCGTCTGCTGGAGGAGTCTTGAGGACACTGTGGAAGATCGACTGCTGGAGGAGTCTGGAGTTCAATTCTATTGTAGAAGTTCGGACGGAGTCCGATTCTTGTAGGAGTCTGGAAGGAGGCCGCTTACTGTAGAAGCTCGGACGAAGACCGATTGTCATGGAAGCCCGGATGGAGACCGCTTATTGTAGAAGCTCGGAGTAGAAATCCGACTGGTGGAGCCCGTCCGTTGTAGGAGTTCGAACGAAGTCCGGCTCTTGTAGGAGCTTGAATGAAATTCGGAAGGCGGTCGACTGCCGTAAAAACTTGGATGGAGTCTGGTTACTGTAGAAGTCCTGCTGCTGGAGAAGTTCGATCATTGATGAAGTTCGGAAGAAGTTTGGAGTAAAGTCGATCATGGCTGGAAGAAGTCTGGAAGAGATTCGGAGAGTAGTCGATCACTGTAGAAAATCGACTGGTAGTGAAGCCCGGAGAGCATTTGGAGCAGTCCGATAGATGAATGGAGGTGCTCATTATTTGAGAAGTCCGGATGGCATTATGGAAGCTCAGACGGCCGGGGAGGTTCAGAAAGACGCCGCACAAGGTCGGAAGCCGGAAGAGCTCTGGAAGGGTCGGCTTCTTACGAACTTCGGCTAGGGTTATTTTATACCCAATAAATATAAAAATAATTTTAAATTTATCTTTAATATATGTTAAAGGCATTGCTCATGTAACTCTTATGTCACAACTTAACAGCTCAAACATGTTTAGATCCAAATGGAATAATAGGTTCGGGTTGGATCCTAATAGTATAATAGGAGGAAGAGGATGAACGGAAGACAAACGAAAGAGGAGTGGGGCATTGGGAAGGAGGAGGGATGAGATGTAGATGAAGGAGGAGAGGAGGAGCGAGACCCAAACGGAGTAGGAGAAGAGGAGAGGCAGGTTGTAGACAACGGAGGACGAGAGGCAAGGTGCTAATGGAGGAGTGGAGGAGAGATAGGGTACACACGAAGGAGGAGAAAGGTTGGGGTACAAACAAAGGAAGAGGAGAAGGGGTGGGGCTCACATGGAGGAGGAGGAAGGCGAGGCAAGATGCAGATGGAGGAGAAATGCAGGACATGATGGAATCGAGCGCTGTCGCCACCATCTATCCACTCTCTTCTCTTCTCCCTCTCCGCTATAAGAAATTATTGCATACACCAGGTGCAAGTGAACTAGAGCAAATCCCCAAGCATATGCATGGTGGAGAGCATGCAATCGGGAATCAATGAAATGCAAAGAGTAACATGGCATGTTATCCACCGTGAGATTTTGCGGTCTCGTTGCATCTGATGCATGCAATATGGAGGCCTCCCCCACCACCATCCACTACTATAAATATTAAAATATTATGTTTTAAAAAAAATAAAAAAATGGATAATAAAATTTATTTTTTATAGAAAAAATAAAAAATAGCAAAGCGATAGAATCTTTTGCTAAGGCATTAGGAATATCCTAAATAAACGATAAAATCTTTT
>NC_026000.2:113662488-113697199 GCF_000442705.2 Elaeis guineensis | reverse complement strand
TTTTTTCTTCAATTAGTATCAGAGCTTCGTTGCTTTTGACATGAATATTTTGCATATAATCTGATTTTAATTATTTAAATTAGATCTAAATAATTAATCTAAAATCTAAGTAGTATAGTAATCGAATTAGATAGATCCTTATAGCCATCCAGTCATAGGAGAAAGTAGGATTTCATGGCCCTCTCTCTCATTCGATAGGATTTTTCTATGACGTGTAAGGATGCTGCACGATCATTTTTATGAAGATGAACAATGAAAAGTATTAAATTTTTTTATTTTAGATATGATATATTATATGTTAGATTTGAAATTAAAAATTTATTTGATTATATGACAGTTTTGTAAAAATATTTTATAAAACTTGAAACTATTTTCAAATATCAAACCCCAACCCATTAGCCCAAAACTTAATTAAAAATTATGTGATCTAAATTTGAGAATCAAAGATCTAAGGCATAAATTTCATAATTCATAGGTTTATACATTAACTCGAGTCAAGTCCATTTAACTGGGTTAGACCTAGGGTTAGAAATCATTGATAATGGACTATGTTAGTAATTGATCAAATCTAATTAATAGTTAATTCTGTTTGGGTCAATTCTTCTCTAATCAATTCTCAATAGTTGTAATTGATTAGAGTCCATGTCTTTGATTAGACTAAGATGAACCTTGATTGTGGCTCCATGGTAGAACCCAAGTCTATAAGTTGATCGAATTGAAACTGACTAACCAGTTGGTGTTTCAGGTAAGTATGGCAGTCTTGATCGATGGTCATTAATTGGGAGCTACTCACATAGATTGAGTCTATGACGAGTTAATAATATATCTCTCTCATCGATCTTACTTATCTGACCAATGTGGTGAATCATGTTTTGATCAGATTACTTAATGATTGGGGTTGACCCATGCCAATTAGAAAATCAGTATGATTGATTTAGGTGCCTAGTTCAACTTGGTCTAAAGTCCTCTTCATCACTTGGTGAAGTCAGTGGGAGGATTTATGACTAATTGGCTGGATCAGCTTATACCTAGTCTTCTTTGATCTGACTTAATGAAGTCGGTGGGAGGATTAAGATTAACTGGTTAAGTCTTTTCTTATCTTTCATTTCATCTAATTAAATCTTTTAAAATTATTAGGTTCTTAAAATAAAATAGTTATGGTGATAACTAGATTATAGCCTCCCATTAATTTGGATGATAATAGATCCAATAATTTAAATGATCATTGGAGGCGCTACAAGTTTGGTGCTTATCTAGCTATTGAAATTATCATTCATAATATGTTGATTTAGTTGTGTCTGTCTAATGATGGTCAGATTGGCTGAGCCATACTCGAGCCTGATTATTCATTTGTCAGATGCATTAAATTCTGACATGTTAATGGTTGGACCTAACCAGAACTTTCAGTGGAGGTGCCACACGTCTGCTGAAGAGGTGTCTAGAGCAAAATTAATTGTTAAAAATTATTTGATAAAATAATTGATTAAGAATTTACCCATAGGTGCACAGAGGTTGGCCGAGCCACACTCGGGCCCATGTGCAGCCTGTGAGGATTCTGGTATCTGCTAAGAAATTAGTATAATTTCTCAAATTGAAGAAGCTATCATTCGAATAAAATAGTGAAAAAACTTTTAGACTAAAGTCCATATCTTTTAGGCTTAATCAATTCATATACTAACTAGATTTTAATTTTTTTTTGCAGTTATGACCACCACCTTGTCGCTCCAATCACTATTGGATAGTGATAAATTAATGGAACTGAATCTTGATAGTTGGTATCAAAAATTAAAAATAGTCCTAGAGCATGAACGGATCTTGTATGTGCTGATAAATTCGGTACCCAAGGAGCCAGCTTCGAATGCCCGCAGTACGGTCCAAGATACTTATCAGAAGTGGCTCAACGATCGAACTACAGTTCGTTGCATTATGCTGGCGGTAATTGTTGAGAATTGTGTCCTAAAACTAATCATGTGATGATTGAGTTCCTCTTTATATATGAATTATTGATAAATTGAATAACAATTATTCTAGTATTTTTCATCACAAAGTTATATCTTCCTTGTAGAACTCTTGTGTTATGATGAAGTCCTTAGAACTATGTTAGTGAACAATAAAGAGAGGATTTATCGAATAGTTCTTAAATAAATTCATGACCAAATGATACGTTATTATAGGATTATAACGTTTATCGAATGAAGGTCGTTATGTGCTATATAGGTTGGTTATTCTCTTAACCAAAGAGTGTGGTGACACTAGTATGGCATATAGATGAGATAGAGGAGTACATCGTCATGGAATAAGTGACTCACCTGCTGAGCATTCTGCTATCAAGAACTACTCACGAAGCGTATGGACATAAGTGTCCCTCAGATCTGAGATCACCATAGTGACTTGCAAACAACTCACTGTACTTTGGTGCCGGACTATCTGAATTTCTAATGCAGTAATGGAAGACTATTGGATACAGTCAAGTACTTATGAAGTCTGTATATGGATCAAGATGGAATTGACCCCTCCAGATTATTAGAGCTGATGTATCGCTATGTTTCAATTTAGTAAAGCCTTGATCAGGATAATCCATAAGATAGATTTGAAAGGTTAAAATACAATGTGGATGGAACACTCTCGATTGACAGTTAACCTAAGATCATCCTAGAGCATTCAGGGTCAAAGGGATGAATTATGCAGTAACCATGTGCATGAATTCTGAAATATTTTTTTATAATAATTTGATCTATCTGGACATCAAAAACTATTGCTAGATGGTATCCGATAAGTATAAAAATCGGTTCCTGTGCTACCAACTTAGTGTTTGAATCTATGGAGTCACGCATAGAAGTCAGATACCATAGAAAAGTATTGGCCTATGTTTATATATCTAATTTGAAAGTACTTGACTTGATTGAACATATAAGCTAACTTAATTAAGAATTAAGTTATGGATCAAATGGGATTGAAGAGTTCACATGTCTAGCTAGCACTACATATGAGGTTCAAGTTTAATCTCGGGGATGAACAGTTTCTGATCTATGATCCATGGAGCATATGAGAGATTAAATTTAAGTGCTAATTAATTTTAGATTAGATTTAAATTAATTAATCTTAATTGAATTCAAAATTTAAGTTAGACTTGATACAAAAGTTCAAAAAGTTTGGGATTGATATCTTTTCAAAATTATTTCAAACTAGCTTCGAATTGGATTCAAATCAGATCCCTTTTGAATGAGATATTAGAAATCTTACTTGCACTGAGATTCCCTCCTCTCTTGGGCTGACCAGCACCTAGCATGGTGCTGATTGTGGGCATCCCATGTGGGTGTGGAATTGGGTGCATCATGGGCGCCATATGTGATGGTAATTCTATCTCATGTAGGAGTTCTTTTATGAGTATTGAATTGATTCAAAGCATGTTTGAATTAGGAGTCCTATATTTATTGAGTCATAAAAATTATCTATAAATAAAGAGGGTCTCTACCTATGAATGCATAATAGCATAGCAAATAAATCGATTGAGAGAAGAGAGAAAGAGAGAGAGAGGCGTGAGAAGTGGGCGCACCTTCTCCCTTGGCATCTCCCCTTGCTTGCCGCCCTCTTCCTTCTTACCGTGGGCCCTCTCTTGGGCGTTCTCCTTGCTGGTGTGAGGTGTCACACTAGCACCTCTCCTCTTTCATTTGGTTGGATTGCAAAGGTGCTTTGATCAGAGGTTATCCCACTTTCCTGCATTGTCTGGCGTACATGCAAAGTAAAGGGTCTGCACTTTCAGGCCTCTACGAAAGTTGATTCCAGATTTTTAAAGATTTGATCTCCTATTCCATTGCTATCTAGAAAAGAATTTGATCTTTATTCAAATAGATTTGCAGAAAAATGAGGAAAAAGTAAAAGGGAAGGATCAACGTCTACATACATTGCGAAAACAATTATAGATTCATAAATATCTCAATCCATAACTAAAAACCTGAGGCCCCAACGAGACATAACAGAAAACAGACTCAATCCAGACCCCCAAAATCTTTTCTTTCCCCTGTAGCTTAGACTGTAACCAACTAAAACCGACAGCAAAAAACCCAAATTCTCAAAATTAGCATCTAAGAATGCGTGACAACTTTAGGAAACGAAGAAACAAGCACCTTCCGATCAACGAACAAAATGGATTCCCTACGCCCAATGGAAATTGAGATCAATCTGTAGATGGTGAAGAGCGACCACCGGAACCTCGTGGCCCAATCTATCGGCAACGGGGATCAAGCGACTGCTTCCACTAAGAGAAGAAGAGAAAAGGGGGGCTTTGGGGGCTATTTTGGGATCCGCAGGTTGAACGAAGCTATAAGAGTAGGGAAGGAAAGCGAGCGAGGAAATATAGAGAGAATCCGCGGTGCCTCGCTCTACATATACCAAAAGCGGCCTCACGCCTGGGTTCGGGTTGTATCTTTCACACGCAAGAGTGATTCCTTTCTTTCACGATTTCGACCGTTGGATGGTTTATTTGCCGCTTCCACATCTGTGCAGACCATGAAGGAAAGAATGACATGCTTTGACATTTTAGCAAGTCAAGATCCAACGGTTGGCGTTGCGAAATAAGATAAATCATTTTTTGCGTGAAACATACAACCTGAACCCCTCACGTTTTTTCCTCCAGTTCTCTCCTTCTCTCTCTCATATGTGATTTCTACATCAACCCAAACATAGAACAGATAATTCGACCAATGATAGTACTACACGTATTACATACTTTCATGATTAGTTCTTGGACTCCATGAGAAGCTGCCTTTGGTGTTTACGCGCAAAAGAAAAGATATGCAAATATGAAACTTTTATTTAAGATAAAGTTATCGGTAATACATTTGTAGATTTTTCGAGTTCCATGATCGCGGAAGGTCTGCTCCTCCGAGCTCTTTTAGATAGTATGTTTCAGGCCGGTCTACCTCCTTAACTTCATACGGACCTTTCCAGTTTGGGGCAAGTTTCTCTTGGTTCTGTGGTTGCGAAACAGCGGCTCGCCGAAGTACTAAGTCCCCCACTCTGAAGGCTTTACTCTTGACCCGGGAGTTATAGTAGCGGGCTACTTTCTGCTTGTAGGCTGCCATCCGAACTTGAGCTGTCTCTCATTTTTCTTCTAATAAGTCGAGGTTGGCCTTGAGATCCTGTGAGTTGCGCTACTCGTCGAATGCCACGACTCGCACCGACAGAAGCTTGAGTTCGATCGGGATCATGGCTTGTGTTCTGAAGGCTAAGGCAAAGGGGGTCTCCCCTGGGCAGTCTTTGAGTAGTTCGGTATGTCCACAACACATGATAAAGCTCATCCGCCCAAGTTTTTTTTGCTTTTTCAAGTCTTGCCTTGATTCCTTGCAACAGAGTCCTGTTAGTAACCTCAGCTTCGTCGTTTGCTTGCAGATGGGCTACTGACGTGAAGTTATGGGAGATGTTTAAGTCCTCACAAAATTCAACAAACCTTGCTCCAATAAATTATCGTCCATTATCAGTAATGAGAGTTCTGGATAAGCTGAACCTACAAACAATTGACTTCCAGATGAAGTCCTGCACTTTAGCTTCTGTGATTTTTACCAAAGGTTCAGCTTCGACCCACTTGGTGAAGTAGTCAATGGTCACCAGGAGGAACTTCTGCTGTCCGAATGCTATGAAAAAAAGTCCGAGGATATCCATCCCCCATTGTGCAAACGGCCATGGGGCACTCAAGGGTGTAAGTTCGGAGGTGGATTGTCTTTGGATATTTGTATATCTCTGACACCGATCACACCTTCTGATATATTCGATGGAGTCATGGTACATTGTAGGCCAGTAATAACCTTGTCAGAGCAGTTTGTGGGATAAAGATCTGGCCCCTAGGTGACTTCCACAGACTTCCTCATGTACCTCTCATAAGGCAAAGTCGGCTTCAGAAGGCCAGAGACATTTCAGGAGGGACAAAGAGTACGACCTCTTGTATAGCTTGCCTTCATAAAGGATATATCAGGAGGCCTGGTTCCTAAGCTTCTGAGCTTTTTTTGCATCATGAGGAAGAACCCCGTCCTTGAGGTATGCAACCAGTGGGTCAATCCAGCTGGGTTCATGGCTGATCTCTATCACAAGCTACGGTTCTTCCGTACTTGGACACTTCAGAACTTCGAAGAAGACTTCCTTGGGTAGTTTAGACGGAGCCAGTGTAGCCAACTTGGAGAGAAGATCAGCCCTGGTATTTTCTGCTCTTGGAATCTGCCTGATGCCGAAGTTGCCAAAGGCAGGGATGATCTCTTTTATCTTTTCGAGATACTTGGCCATACTGTCCTCCGAGCTTCATAGTTTTTGCTGACTTGTCCCACCACCAATTGAGAGTCACTGTAGACATGGAGCCAATCTACTTCTAACTCCTTGGCAATCCTCAGTCCTGCAATCAGAGCTTCATATTCTGCTCTGTTATTTATCGTAGGGAATTCGAAGCGCAGCGCGTACTCTACGATAATTCCTTTCGGATTGATCAAGATCAGGCCCGCACCCGCACCCAACATGTTGGAGGAACCGTCCACATAGAGGGCCCAGAAACCATTAGGGAGATCCATTCTTTCCTCACGGGAGTTCGACTGGAGCCCGGCGTTGTCAGTTTCACCTCGTTCAAGCTCGACCTCTTCTGAAATAGTGCACTCCACTATGAAGTATGCTAATATCTGAGCTTTTATCGTCGGCCGAGGTCGATAGTTGATGTCAAATTTTGTGAGCTCAACTGCCCATTTCGCTATCCTTCCGGAAGCATCTGCTCGATGCAGTACCACCTTAATCGGCTGGTCGATGAGCAATGTTATGGTGTGCCCTTGAAAGTAAGGTCAGAGCCTTCGAGCTACAATCAACAAGGCGTAAGTTACTTTCTCTAATTTAGTATATCTGATTTTGGCATCTCGCAATACTCGACTTATGTAGTAGATCGACCGTTGAATTTTTGCTTCTTCCTTAACCAGAATTACTGCGAGAGCCACAGGGGAGACCGCCAGGTACAGGAACAACTCCTCTCTGAGTTCGGACTTTGCCAATAGTGAAGATGAGCCGAGGTAGTTCTTCAATTCTTCAAATGCCTGCTGACATTCAGTGGTCCAACAGAAGTTCTTCGGCTTCTTAAGAGTCTGAAAGAAAAGTAGGCACCGTTCGGTCGACCTTGAGACGAAGCGATTAAGAGCTGCTACTCTCCCTATAAGGCGCTGAACTTCTTTTATTGACTTCGGGGCGATCATTTTTTGGATGGCATGAATCTTCTCTAGATTCGCTTCGATCCCACGCCCTGATACCATTGTTAGGAATAGTGTCCCAAAGCCAATCGTCAGCCTGTTGATGGTTGTGCTCCTTTTGTATTAGTACATGAATTATAAATAAATAAAAGTTATTTTGGTATTTTTTCATCACAAATATTTCATCTTCTAATGAACTCCTGTGTTGTGGTGAAGTCCTTAGGACTATTTAGACTCGACAAAGGAGGATTTGTCACTTAGTCCTTAAACCTGTTCGCGACCAAATGATACATTGTTATCAAGGACGATAATGTTTATCGAGCATAGATCGTTGTGTGCCATATGGGTTGGTTGACCTCATAATCAAGGAGTGTGGAGACACTGGTATGGCATACAGATGAGATGTAATGGTACATCTGCACTGAACGTGACCGACTCCGGAGCTATTTCTGCTGTCAAGATTTGCTCCGATGGGATATGGGTATAAATGTCCCTCCGATCTGAGACCGCCACGGTGACTTACAAGCAACTCACTGCACTTAGGCACTGGACTACCTGAATTTCTAATTCAGTGATGGAAGGCTGCTGGGTGTAGTCAAGTACTTGACTTGTCGGTGCGTGTGTCAAGATGAGATTGACCACTCCAGTTTAGGAGCTGTGTACAGTCGTGTTTCAATTTAGCAAAATCTTGACCAGGGTAGTCCTAGTGAGGAGTCACAGGACTAATTAAGTTGAGCACGATTCGGATGATCTCATCCGGGTTGACAGTTTAACCCTGAGTCGTTCTAAACACAGGGGTCAAAAGAGATGAATTATACGGTAAACATATTCACGTAAGTTCTGAATGTTGCGATTGTGACTATTTGACCTATCCGATCGTTGGGTACCATTGCTAGATGGTCACTTCGATTAGTACAGAAATTGGTTCCTGTGCTACCGGCTTAGGTTCGAACCTGTGGGGTCACACACATTAGAGGTTTCTTTCTGATCTGATGGCTGATTATGAGTCTTATGTGTCTGAAACTCTATGATTGAGAATTAGGATTCTCTGATCATGAGTTCTACATATTTTGGGTACCGGGGTCAAAATTTTGAATTTGAAATTTGAACTCTTTGATCAGGGTTTCATATCGATGGTCTCTGATGCCTAATTGCCCATCGAATTTGGACTCAATATTTATGAGAGGTTTAATTAGTGATTTGATCGCTAATTAACTCAATTTGATTGAGTAATTATTTTTAGATCAAGTCTAATTGAATTGGATTCAGTTTGGATTGACCCGATTAGGTTAAGTGTTGATCTAATCGCTAAGGTGGTTTAGTCCCTGATTTGATCAGGGTTAGGCTTAGTTAATTCTTGATTTGATTAGGATTTTATTGAGCCTAATTAAGCCTAATTGTGTTGGGTTTAATCTGGTCTAATTGTGCTTAATCTATTTTAATTAGGTTGGCTCAATTTGAATCAAACCATCTTGTTTTAAATTCCCTGCGCCACCCAACTTCCTTGCGCCCATTTGAATTCATGAGAAGAAATTTTTTCCCACGCAAAGCTCTCTCACGCCCATGTTTCTGTGCACCAATTATTTGGATTAACTTGGTTTGTTACCCATCCAAATTCAAAGGGGTTTTGAATTTGAATGGATAACCAAATAACCATGCATCAGCTTATCCTCTTTTGTGCGCCCCATATTCCACACGAGAAATAGTTTCTGGTGAAAGTCTCCATGCACAAAAAAAGAAAAAAAAAAGGCCACGCCATCTCTTCTTTCTCGCACAAATGGATGAGGATAAGATTGGTTGACACTTGAATTCAAATTTGATTTGAATTTAAGTGAGCAACCACCTCTTCTTATCTACTCACACGCTTTCAACATCTCTTGCGATGTTTTATAAAATGAGAAAGGGAGGGGGCGTGGGCAATGAAAAAAAAAATTCTGAGAAAGAAAGTGGGGCGTGAGGAAGCCTTGTGCGTGAGGTGAAGGTCCAAAATCTTCTGAGAGAAAAAGAAAGAAAAGAAAGAAAATTGTGCGCAGGATTTTTGGTGTGTACCCTAGGGTTTCTACCTAGGGTTTGGAAAGTGAGATTGGTGTGCCACGAGTGTCGTGAGTCCATCAAATTTTAGGAAGAGATCCATCAGCCTCTCAACCAACCATGCAGATGATCTGGAGCATCCGAGGAGTCGGCACACAACGATCGAAGGAGTTCGATCAACATCAGCCATCAAAAGGATGAAATCACGAACTAGCATTCATGAGGAGCCGATCAGACGGGAGCTTCGTGTGGACGATCCGCAGAGGTCAGACACTAGTGTGGCTGTGACGTGATGATCAGAGCCCCCCGACGATGATTAGATTGCGGTGATCGACTATCCGCAAAAGGTGATGTGTTCTGAACACAGTACAGTAAAAAGTTTACTGTTTCAAATTTGAATTTTAAATTTAAATGCATTCTGTTGTATCATATTTAGATTCTAGTGTAAGGTTAATTAGTATTAATTAATGAGATTAATTAATAATTCTACTGTAAAATAGTAATTTTGAAAAAATTTTAAAATTACCATTTTGCCCCTGCACTGAATTTTTGCTACAAATGGTATCAGAGCATGGTTCTAGAATATGATATACATATGCATGCGTAGATTAAGGTATAATCTATAAGTTTAAATTTAAAATTCAAAATTTAAAATTTAAAATTTGTTAGAAGTTTCAATTTTGAAATTCAAAATTTGAAATTTGAATTTTGAAATTTGAATTTTGAAATTTGAAATTTGTTTGAAATTTTAAATTTGAAATTTGAAATTCAAAATTTAAAATTTAAAATTTAAAATTCAAAGATTAGAAATTTGAAATTTGATTGAAATCTCAAATTTGAATTTTGAAATTAGTATATTTAGATATACTTGATCCAAGTAGCAAGTAATCTAATTGGGTTGGTTGCCATGGCCGTCCGGTCATAGGAGAAAAGTAGGGTTTAAAGGCCCTCTCTTCCCATTCGATGGGGTCTTTTATGGCGGTAGGGGTGCCAATACAATTATATCCCATGCCGATGAAGCAGCGAAAGGACTTAATTATAAGATTTATCATGAATGTGTTAGATTAGATCTAAAAGAAAATTCATGATTTATTTTGAGTTATTTTCTGTTATGAAATGAGCAATAGGATTGCTGTTTATAAAATATGCTGACCCGTTTGTGAAATGAGTCAACACATTTGGTGAACAAAAAATAAAATCTTTCAAAATTTGAAAATTATTTTTGAAATGCCAAACCCTGACCCATCAGTCCAAGTACTTAATTAAAAGAATTAAGTGTTGTCTAGTAGGTCTAGAATTATGAATTAAGACCTAAGACAATTGCAAGGGTCAATGGGTTAGATGAATTAGGTCCATAATTGGGTTAGACCTAAGGTTAGCTTAAAAAATAGACTAAATGGAGTAATTGGTCAAATCTAATTAAAAGTTGAATTGGATTAGGTCAAGGATACTCTTGACTCAACTTCAATAGTTGTAGTTGAATGGGTCCATATCTTTAACTAGACCAAGATGGACTTAATTCATAGCTACGCGGTGGAACCCTATTTACTAAGTTAATCAAAATTAAAACTAATGAACTGGTTGGTGTCTAAGGTAAGTTTGGCAGTTTTGACTAGTGGTTCTTAAGCGGGAGCTACTCACATTGATTCGATCATTGATGAGTTAATGGCAAATCTCTACCACTGATCTCACTTACCTGTCCAATCTGGTAAGTTAGATTTTGATTAGATCACTTGGTGATTAGAGCTCACCCATGTCATTAGGTAAATCAGTGTGACTGATTTAGGTGCTCCTAATGCCAGCTTTAATTAAATTTTTTTTTTTAATCTGACTTGGTGAAGTCAGTGGGAGGATTGAAATTGGCTAGATGATTTCTTCTCTACTATCCTTTAATAAAATCCTCAAAAATTATTAGGTCCCTAAAATGATTAAGTTATAATGATAACTAAGTCAATGCCTCCCATTAAGTGAGTGATAATGAGTCCATTAGTTCAATGATCATTGGAGGCCCAAAGGCCTGGTGCTCATTGGCTAATGGAATTATCATTCATAATATGATAATTTGGTTGAGTCTTTCTGATGGTGGTTAGATTGGCCGGCCAAAGTCGAGCCTGATCATTTATTGATCTCATTCACCAAATTAAGTCATGTTAATGGTTGGACCTAACCAGATTTTTTCAGTGGAGGCCAAAGCCTACTGATTAGGTTCTGGGGCAAAATCAATTACTAGAAGTTGTTTAGACAAACAACTGGTTAAGAACCTACCCATAGATGTACATGGGTTGACCAACCAAAGTTAGACTCGTGTGTAGTCTGTGTGGATTCTAGTACCCATTAAGGAATTAAAGTAATTCCTCGAATTGGAGGTTGAGGCTACCAGTTCATAAAAATATTGGAAAAAACTTTAGACTAAAGTCCAAGTCTTTAGTATTAATTTATGTACTAATAAAGGTCTGATTTTTCTTTATACAGCTATGGCCACTACCCTGTCGCTCCGATCATTATAAGATAATGACAAGCTCATGGGACCTAATTTCAATAGCTGGTATCGAAAATTGAAAATCGTCCTTGAGCATGAGCGGATTCTTTATGTAGTAACGGATCTAACACCTGAGGAGCCAGCTCCGAACGCTAGTAAGGCGATCCAAGATACTTACCAGAAGTGGCTCAATGACCGCACCACCGTCCGATGTATTATGCTGGCAGCAATGAATGACGAGTTCAGCCGCAGGTTTGAGAATGTCCAGCCACAGGAGATGCTTCAAATGTTGAACGACTCCTTTGGCACGCCTGACGATGTTGAAAGGCACAACTAATTGTGCCATTTTTAATGCTCGGATGAGGGATAGGGCCTCAGTCACTGATCATGTACTGTACATGATCGAGATGATTGAGTGCCTAAGCAAGTTGGGTTTTCCTCTGCACGAGCAACTCGGTAAGGATGCGATCCTTAATTCCTTGCCCAAGTCCTTCCTCCCATTCCTTACTCATTTTCGAATAACAAAGCCTGCAGTAAACTACCACGGGTTGTTGGGGTTGCTGCAGAACTTTGAGAAGGATCATCAGCTCCATAAGGAGTCGGTGAATGTAGTGGGAGGGTCTTCTTCTCGTCGTCGATCCTTTGGGAAGGGGAAGAAGAACAAGAAGAAGAAGAACAAGAAGGTGTAGCCTCATGCTGGGACGGTTGCACAGGGTCAGACTAAGAAGCGCAAGCCCGACCAGAGCCAGACGGAGTGCTTCTTTTGCAAGAAGTAGGGGCATTGGAAGAGGAACTGTCCTCAATACATAGCCTCCCTGGACCCGAACAGGCCGAAGAAGAAGCAAGGTAATTATATGATAACTCCTTGCAACTTTTTCATTTGTGATACTACTGCCTGGGTATTGGATACCGAAAGCCCTTATCACATTTGTAATTTGATGCAGGATCTGCAGGTCAGTAGGAGATTTGATGAAGGCGAGAGGTTCCTGAACGTTGGAGATGGAAGCAAAGTTTCAGTTCTAGCTTTAAGAATCATGAGTCTTGTAATCAATTCTCGTAATGTAATTCTGAGCGAATGTCACTATTGTCCAAGCTTTTTATTAAATATTATTTCTGTAGGCCTTTTGGCCATGTACGGTTATAATTTTTTAATAAAAAGAAATATTTGTAATATCATTTTGAATGGTGTTACAATGTTTGTTGGATAATTAAATAATAGAATTTACTTACTATCATAGCCTATTAATGTGGTTCAAAACTTCGATAAACATCATAGAATAGATAATATGTCAGAAGTCTACTTTTGGCACTGTAGGCTAGGTCATATCAATAAGAACAGGATAAACAGGTTGGCTCAAGAAGAAATTCTTGAACTTGGTGATTGTGAATCACTTCCAACCTGTGAGTCTTGTCTTCTTGGAAAGATGACCAAGTCACCTTTTACTGGAAAAGGTGAGCGAGCCAGTGAACTCTTGGGTCTGGTACATTCTGATGTATGTGGACCTATGAGCTCAAGTGCAAGAGATGGATATTTCTACTTCATAACCTTCAAAGACGACCTATCGAGGTATGGGTATGTCTACTTAATGAAACATAAGTCGGAGTCGTTTGAAATGTTCAAACTATTTCGAAATGAGGTAGAAAAATAAACTGGGAAGTGTATTAAAATTTTTTGATCTGATCGAGGGGGTGAATATCTTTCCAATGAGTTTCTGACATATCTAGGGGAGAATGGGATTCTCTCTCAGTGGACTCCTCTTGGAACACCACAGCATAATGGTGTGTCTGAAAGGAGGAATCGGACCTTATTAGACATGGTTCGATCCATGATGGGATTTGCTGGTCTGTCGATCTCCCTCTGAGGATATACGCTCGAATCGGCTTGTTACCTTCTAAATAGAGTTCCGAGTAAGTCTGTAGCCAAAATACCATATGAGATATGGATAGAATGTAAGCCAGTACTCTCGCACCTTAGGGTTTGGGGGTGTCCGGCTTATGTTAAACGTTTAATTACAGACAAGCTTGGACCTAGGTCTGACAAGTGTAATTTTATAGGGTACCCAAAAGAGACCAAAGGATATTATTTCTACCTTGCTGATGAGCAAAAGGTGTTTGTCAGCCTTAAGGCAATCTTTTTAGAAAAGGAGTTCCTTAGTGAAGGAACTGTTGCCTCTAAGGTCGAATTTGACGAAGTTCGACAGGTGAAAAAATTGACACATGTTACTGAACCTAAATCGGATTTGATTAGATCAGATCCAGAGCCCATTGATTATGTACCCTTAAGGCGGTCTGGTAGAGTACCACATCAACCAGACAGATACTATGGTTTCTTGGTCCGGGATGGCGATCCTGTCGAACTTGATGAAAATGATGAGGATCCGATCACCTACATGGATGCAATGCAGAGACCTGACTCTGAAAAATGGCTAGAGGCCATGAAATCTGAAATAGAATCCATGAAGGTCAACGATATGTGGATATTGGTTGACTCACCCGAACGAGTGAAACCCATAGGGTGTAAGTGGGTCTTCAAGAGGAAGAGGGGCGCAGACAGAAAGGTGGAGACCTATAAAGCCCATCTGGTTGCCAAGGGATTTCGTCAACGTTATGGTATAGACTATGACGAGATGTTTTCTCATATGGCAATGCTCAAATCCATTCGGATTATGCTTGCGATAGCTGCCCATCTAGACTATGAAATCTGGCAGATGGATGTGAAGACAGCTTTCCTAAACGGAGAGCTAGACGAAGAGGTGTATATGATACAACCTGAAGGGTTCACATCCACAGATGAGTCTAAGGTATGCAAGCTACAAAGGTCCATTTATGGACTTAAGCAGGCATCTCGGAGTTGGAACATACGTTTTGATAGGACGATCAAAATGTATGGCTTCGTTAAGAACGGATAAGAGCCCTGCATTTATAAGTGGGATAATGGTCCAGTAGTAGTATTTCTTGTATTGTATGTGGATGACATTCTCTTAATCGAAAATGATGTCCCTGCATTACAGGGAATAAAGATTTGGCTATCATCACAGTTCTCCATGAAGGATCTGGGAGAAGCTTCCTACATCCTAGGGATGAGGATCTATAGGGATAGATCCAAAAGGTTGCTTGGCTTATCCCAGTCCACGTACATTGATACAATGCTGAAAAGATTCAGCATGGAGAATTTCAAGAAAGGCTATCTACCGATAGGCCATGGAATTTCTCTCTCGAAAAGGGATTGTCCGACAACACCTCAAGAGAGAGAGCGTATGGGTAGGATTTCATATGCTTCGGCAGTGAGATCTATCATGTACGCCATGACATGTACACGACCAGATGTGGCATACTCACTAGGGGTAGTGAGTAGATACCAATCTGATCCAGGAGAGAATCACAGGAGGGTTGTTAAAACCATCCTGAAGTATTTAAGAAATACTAAGGACCAGTGGCTTATATATGGTGAATCGGACTTGAGACTTATAGGGTTTACAGGCTCTAGTTTCTAGTCTGATCACGATGACAGCAAGAGTGTGTCAGGATTTATTTTTACCCTTAATGGTGGGGCTGTCTGCTGGAAGAGTTCCAAGCAGCACACTGTGGCTGATTCAGTATGCGAGACGGAGTATATTGCTGCATCAGATGCTGCCAAAGAAGCGGTGTGGCTGAGAAAATTCATCACCGAGCTCGGAGTAGCACCCTCCCTTGTTGGTCCAGTTTTGCTCTACTGTGACAGCTCTAGAGCCATTGCTCAGGCGAAGGAACCGAAGGCACACCAGCGGACGAAGCATATTCTGCGTCGCTACCATCTCATCCAGGAGATCATGGATCGAGGTGACGTCGACCTTCAGAAGATCGACGGGAAGAAGAACCTAGTCGACCCATTCACTAAAGCCATTGTGGTGAAGGAGTTCAATGACTACAAGTCGAAGATGGGTATTAGATACTGCACTGATTGGCTTTAGGCCAAGTGGGAGATTGTTAGGAATAGTGTCCCAAAGTCAATTGTCAGCCTGTTGACGGTTGTTCTTCTTTTGTATTAGTATATAAATTATAAATAAATAAAAGTTATTTTGGTATTTTTTCATCACAAATGTTTCATCTTCTAATGAACTCCTGTGTTGTGGTGAAGTCCTTAGGACTATTTAGACTCGACAAAGGAGGATTTGTCGCTTAGTCCTTAAACCTGTTCGCGACCAAATCATACGTTGTTACCAAGGACGACAATGTTTATCGAGCATAGGTCGTTGTGTGCCATATGGGTTGGTTGTCCTCATAACCAATGAGTGTGGAGACACTGATATGGCATATAGGTGAGATGTAATGGTACATCTGCACTGAACGTAACCGACTCTGGAGCTATTTCTGCTGTCAAGATTTGCTCCGATGGGATATGGGTATAAATGTCCCTCTGACCTGAGACCGCCACGGTGACTTGCAAGCAACTCACTACACTTAGGCACTGGACTACCTGAATTTCTAATTCAGTGACGGAAGGCTGCTGGGTGTAGTCAAGTACTTGACTTGTCGGTGCGTGTGTCAAGATGGGATTGACCACTCCAGTTTAGGAGCTGTGTACAGTCGTATTTCAATTTAGCAAAATCTTGGCCAGGGTAGTCCTAGTGAAGAGTCACAGGACTAATTGAGTTGAGCATGATTCGGATGATCTCATCAGGGTTGACAGTTTAACCCTGAGTCGTCCTAAACACAGAGGTCAAAAGGGATGAATTATACGGTAACCATATTCACGTAGGTTCTAAATGTTGTGATTGCGACTATTCAACCTATCCGATCGTTGGGTACCATTGCTAGATGGTCACTTCGATTAGTACAGGAATTGATTCCTGTGCTACCGGCTTAGGTTCGAACCTGCGGGGTCACACACATTAGAGGTTCTTTTCTGATCTGATGGCTGATTATGAGTCTTATATGTCTGGGACTCTATGATTGAGAATTAGGATTCTCTGATCATGAGTTCTACACATTTTGGATACCGAGGTCAAAATTTTGAATTTCAAATTTTAAATTTGAAATTTGAACTCTTTGATCAGGGTTTTATATCGATGGTCTCTGATGCCTAATTGCCCACCGGATTTGGACTCAATATTTATGAGAGGTTTAATTAGTGATTTGATCGCTAATTAACTCAATTTGATTGAGTAATTATTTTTAGATCAAGTCCAATTGAATTAGATTCAGTTTGAATTGACCCGATTAGGTTAAGTGTTGATCTAATCGCTAAGGTGGTTTAGTCCCTGATTTGATCAGGGGTTAGGCTTAGTTAATTCCTGATTTGATTAAGATTTTATTGAGCCTAATTAAGCCTAATTGTGTTGGGTTTAATCTGGTCTAATTGTGCTTAATCTATTTTAATTAGGTTGGCTCAATTTGAATCAAACCACCTTGTCTTAAATTCCCTGCGCCACCCAACTTTCTTGCACCCATTTGAATTCACGAGAAGAAATTTTCTCGTGAATTTTCTCGCACGCAAAGCTCTCTCACGCTCATATTTCTGTGCGCCAATTATTTGGATTAACTTGGTTTGTTACCCATCCAAATTCAAAGGGGTTTGAATTTGAATGGATAACCAAATAACCATGCGCCAGCTTATCCTCTTTTGTGCGCCCCATATTCCACACGAAAAATAGTTTCTTGTGAAAGTCTCCACACACAAAAAAAGAAAAAAAAAAGCCACGCCATCTCTTCTTTCTCGCACAAATGGATGAGGATAAGATTGGTTGACACTTGAATTCAAATTTGATTTGAATTTAAGTGAGCAACCACCTCTTCTTATCTACTCACACGCTTTCAACATCTCTTGCGATGTTTTATAAAATGAGAAAGGGAGGGGGCGTGGGCAATGAAAAAAAAAAATTTGAGAAAGAAAGTGGGGCGTGAGGAAGCCTTGTGCGTGAGGTGAAGGTCCAAAACCTTCTGAGAGAAAAAGAAAGAAAAGAAAGAAAATTGGGTGCAGGGTTTTTGGTGTGTACCTTAGGGTTTCTACCTAGGGTTCGGAAAGTGAGATTGGTGTGCCACGAGTGTCGTGAGTCCCCCAAATTTCGGGGAGAGATCCATCAGCCTCTCAACCAACCGTGCAGATGATCCGGAGCGTCTAAGGAGTCGGCACACAACGATCGAAGGAGTTTGATCAACATCAGCCATCAAAAGGGTGAAATCACGAACTAGCATTCGTGAGAAGCCGATCAGACGGGAGCTTCGTGTGGACGATCCGCAGAGGCCAGACACTAGTGTGGCTACAACGTGACGATCAGAGCCCCCCGACGGTGATCAGATTATGGTGATCGACTACCCGCAAAAGGTGATGTGTTCTGAACACAGTACAGTAAAAAATTTACTGTTTCAAATTTGAATTTCAAATTTAAATGCATGCTGTTGTATCATATTTAGATCCTAGTGTAGCGTTAATTAGTATTAATTAATGAGATTAATTAATAATTTTATTGTAAAATAGTAATTTTGAAAAAGTTTTAAAATTATCATTTGCCCCTGCACTGAATTTTCGCTACAACCATAAAGCTCAAGAATTTCTCTGAGGTTACTCCAAAAGCGCATTTGACTGGGTTCAGCTTCATCTTGTATTTTCGGAGGACGCTAAAGGTCTCCTCAAGGTCGGCGACATGCTTCATTGAGGATTTGCTTTTTACGAGCATATCGTCCATGCAGACCTCCATATTGCGGCCAATCTGCTCTTTGAAGATCTTGTTCACCAGCCATTGATAGGTCGCCCCTACATTTTTTAGGCCAAAAGGCATGACCCTGTAACAATAAAGACCATTGTTAGTGATAAAAGCAGTTTTTTCTTCGTCCTCTGGTGCCATCCTGATTTGATTATAGCCGAAAAATACATCCATGAAAGTGAGAAGCTCGTGGCCCGAGGTTGCATCCACTAATTAATCAATTTTGGACAGAGGGTAACTGTCCTTTGGGCAGGCTTTGTTCAGCTTCTTGAAATCTATACACATCCTCCACTTGCCATTTGCCTTCTTAACGAGAACCACATTGGAGACCCAATTCGGATAGTTGACTTCTCTGATGAATCTGATTTTCAGGAGTTTATCAACTTCCTCAGCTATTGCCATCTGCCATTCCGGTGCATAACTTCAGATTTTTTTCTTCGTCGGTCGATGTTTGGGATCAACAGTCAGACGGTGTTCTATGACTTCAGCATCAATCCCTGGCATGTCCGTCGGAACCCAAACGAAAACATCCGCATTCTTTTGTAGAAAATTGATGAGCCGTATCCGTACCTTTTCTCCCAAGTTGGAGCCGATCTTCACCACATGCTCCTCATTCCCATCGTTCAAAGGAATTAAAACAAGATCTTCAATTGGCTCACCCCATTCTTCAGCAAGGTCGTCGCGGGTGTCCAATCCATCAACCAGACAGGGGTCAGACTGACCATTTCTTTGTAGGGATATGTTATAACAGTGTCTTGCCAGGACTTGATCTCCTCTGACCTCTCCGACTCCTTGGCTAGTAGAAAATTTCAACTTCGAATGGTAGGTCGATACCACAGCTCGGAGGGCATTGAGGCCGGATCGGCCAAGTATTGCGTTGTAGGCAGACGGCGCCCTCACTACCAGAAAATCCACTTACGCTCTAGACTGTTTCGGGTACCGACCTGCAACTATAGTCAAAGTTATTACTCCTTCTACTGGCACAGCATCGCCAGTGAACCCTACCAACAGGGAGCTTATCGGTCCTAATCGACCATCCGGGATGGATATTTTTGAGAATGAATCGTAAAATAAAATATCGATCGAGCTTCCACTATCAACAAGAATGCGGCGTACATCATAGTCAGCAATATTTAAAGAAACTACAACCGCATCATTATGGGAGAATTGAATCTCCCGGGCATCTTCTTCACTAAAGGTTATGGATTCTTCAGTCCTCTGCCGCTTGGGCGGTCCGGTCGATCCACTGGCTGCTCCCCGTCGGGATCCTCCAGAGATGGTGTTGATAATCCTGATTGGAGGTCAATCTTCAGGCTGTTCTTCCCTCCTTAGCGGCTCTGGCTGTGGTAGGGCTCTCGACCGATCCTTCCTACCTTCAGGTCAGCGTCGGATGAATCTGTCGAGCCGACCTTGTCTGATGAGCTCCTCGATCTCATCTCGGAGCTGAACACACTCTTCCGTGTCGTGGCCATGGTCACGATGATAGAGGCAAAACTTGTTAGGGTTGCGCTTCTCAAGGTGTGTGCGCATCCTTTCCAGCCTTGGCAGCTGCTCTCTGACCTCCATCAGTACTTGGGCTTTTGGAGCATTAAGAGGGGCGTAGCTGTGGAATCTTCCTCGGAGAGAGCTCCACCAAACTCTGCGGTCCGGGCTCCTCTGCCTACGAGCTCGGAGAGGAGTTCGGACACGCTTATGTCCGGGGGGAGTTCAAGAATGTGGCCGAGCTTCACTCGGCTCTTTTTCAGCTGCGGGCTTGCTGGAGTCACCCGCCTACCACTTCTTCGTGGTCTCCTCGTCCTTCAGCTTGAAGGCTTCCTCTGCTCGGACATATCCTTCGGCCCGAGCCAGCAAATCAGTGAAGTTCCTGGGATACTTTTTTTCAGAGAAACAAAAGATCATTCTTTTGAAGATCGCTCTTCAGGGCGGCCATTGCAACTGATTGTCCAGATTTTGGACCTCCAATGCGGCGGCATTAAAACGGTTAACATAGGTTCGAATGGATTCTCCCTCCTTTTGCTTGATGTTGATAAGGGACTCCAAACCTCTCCGGGGATGCCGGCTGCTGACGAAATGAGCTGCAAACTGGTGGCTCATCTGATCAAAGAAGAAAATAGTACCCGACTTCAGTGTCGAGTACCAGTTTCTTGCTGCTCCCTTCAAGGTAGATGGGAAGGCTTGGCACAGGATGGCGTCTGGCACGCCATGTAGCAGCATCATTGTCCAAAAGGCCTCCAGATGGTCAATCGGATTCGAGGTCCCATCGTAGCTCTCAAATTGGGGGAGCTTGAAGTTCGGCAAGATCGGTTCCTGCATAATCATTTGAGAGAAAGGAGGGTCAGTACAGATATCCTCACCGTAAGCAGGAGGAGCATGGCAGAGCTCTTCGATCCGTCGGTTCATCTTCTGGAACCTTTGATGCAGGAGATCCTCTCAACTGCCAGTCTCGAGGGTCTTCTGGCAGATCGGAGGTAGGGACCCTCCGGGGGTGGAATCGTGATCAGATAAAGAGCTCTCTGCCCTCTGCTTCTCCTTTCCGGGGAAGACAGGGCGACTGGCCCAAGTGGCCCGTCCAATCGTCGGATTTTGGAACTCCGACGATGCTCTTTTCGGTCGCACAAATGCCTGCGGCTACTGCTGCTGCTGCTGCATGGCCTGCACTACTTCGGTGAAGCCCCTGACCTGCTGAACCAGTAAGTCAAACTATTTCATGCCGACTGCCGTTACTGGAGGAGGAGGAGCCTGGAAAACTGAAGACGAGGTCGAAGCTTGTGGATCTTGCTGAGATCTAGCCACGGAGGCCGTAGATCGCCTGGTGGATGCCTTTTGGGAAGGTATCAGGTGAGGATCTGGCAGGAGAAGAGGAAGAAGATGTCGAAGAAGATGACCGGAGACAGTCCCATTGAGTACTCCTTTAAGAACAAGGGTCCTGCGAAGACACGAGGCCCTTCCTCTAGCGTCAATTCTATTGGTGCAAAATTCTATCGATGCCGGAGAAGCTGGAGTCGAGGGGAATGCGGCCGCCATCGGGACCTGCAAGGAAAGTCTAAATTAGAGTTGGGGGTGCTCCGGCAAGACCCTCCAATGCTCAAGTCAGTACTCTGCCTCAACAAAAATGGAGTACTCAAATGGGATTTTAGCAGAGTTTCAAAATAGAGTTTAGAGCTTAAAGGAGAATATATCTGGGGGGTCTCTTTTATAGACGGGGGAGCGTAACTGCTTGACAGCGACGTCCGTAACTGCCTGGTAGTGGGCCGTTCAGGGCCACGTGGGGTTTGTTACGGAGAGTGGAGTAGTGAGGCCACGTGGAGTCTGTTACAGAGGGTGGAGTGGTGGGGCCACGTGGAGTATGTTACAGAGGGTGGAGTGATGTCCGTTGTCGCGACTTGCTGGAGAGTTCGGGCTGGACTGCTGAAGTTCGACTGGGATGTCTGGTGGAGCGAAACGACTCTCTGTCTCAGCAATCTAAGAGAAGCTCGGATGTTTTCAAGGTTGCTGACGAGTCCACAATTGTGGGGTGCCTTAGGCGCTGATGCTGCAGGCGGAAGTCATCTGCTGTAGAAGCTCGGACGAGAACTTTCTGTTGGAGAAATCCGGTAGGAGTCCGATTGCTAGAGAAGTCCGTCTGAAATTTGTCCGATGTGGAAGCTCGCTTAAAGACTGTCCGCTGGAGAGATCCAGTTTCATGGGGAGTCCAGCTGAAGGTTGATCGATAGTAGAATTCGGGAGGCATTGTGGAAGTTCGTCTGCTGGAGGAGTCTTGAAGACACTGTGGAAGATCGACTGCTGGAGGAGTCTGGCATTCAATTCTATTTTAGAAGTTCGGACGGAGTCCGATTCTTGTAGGAGTCTGGAAGGAGGCCGCTTATTGTAGAAGCTCGGATGAAGACCGATTATCATGGAAGCCCGGATGGAGATCGCTTATTGTAGAAGCTCAGAGTAGAAATCCGACTGGTGGAGCCCGTCCGTTGTAGGAGTTCGAATGAAGTCCGGCTCTTGTAGGAGCTCGAATAAAATTCGGAAGGCGGTCGACCGCCGTAGAAACTTGGATGGAGTCTGGTTACTGTAAAAGTCCTGCTGCTGGAGAAGTTCGGTCATTGATGAAGTTCGGAAGAAGTTCAGAGTAAAGTCGATCATGGCTGGAAGAAGTCTGGAAGAGATTCGGAGAGTAATCGATCACTGTAGAAAATCGACTGGTAGTGAAGCCCGGAGAGCATTTGGAGCAGTCCGATAGATGAATGGAGGAGCTCATTATTTGAGAAGTCCGGATGGCATTATGGAAGCTCGGACGGCCGGGGAGGTTCAGAAAGACGCCGCACAAGGTCGGAAGCCGGAAGAGCCCTGGAAGGGTCGGCTTCTTACGAACTTCGGATAGGATTATTTTATACCCAACAAATATAAAAATAATTTTAAATTTATCTTTAATATATGTTAAAGGCATTGCTCATATAACTCTTATGTCACAACTTAACAGCTCAAACATGTTTAGATCCAAATGGAATAATAGGTTCGGGTTGGATCCTACTAGTATAATAGGAGGAAGAGGATGAACGGAAGACAAACGAAAGAGGAGGAGGAGTGGGGCATTGGGAAGGAGGAGGAGGGATGAGATGTAGATGAAGGAGGAGAGGAGGAGCGAGACTCAAACGGAGTAGGAGAAGAGGAGAGGCAGGTTGTAGACAACGGAGGACAAGAGGCAAGGTGCTAATGGAGGAGTGGAGGAGAAGTAGGGTACACACGAAGGAGGAGAAAGGTTGGGGTACAGACAAAGGAAGAGGAGAAAAGGTGGGGCTCACATGGAGGAGGAGGAAGGGCGAGGCAAGATGCAGACGGAGGAGAAATGCAGGACATGATGGAATCGAGCGCCGTCGCCACCATCTATCCACTCTCTTCTCTTCTCCCTCTCCGCTATAAGAAATTATTGCATACACCAGGTGTAAGTGAACTAGAGCAAATCCCCAAGCATATGCATGGTGGAGAGCATGCAATCGGGAATCAATGAAATACAAGGAGTAACATGGCGTGTTATCCACCGTGAGATTTTTGCGGTCTCGTTGCACCTGATGCATGCAATATGGAGGCCTCCCCCACCACCATCCACTACTATAAAATATTAAAATATTATTTTTTTAAAAAAATTAAAAAAATAGATAATAAAATTTATTTTTTATAGAAAAAATAAAAAATAGCAAAGCGATAGAATCTTTTGCTAAGGCATTAGGAATATCCTAAATAAACGATAAAATCTTTTCCAAGACATTAGAAATATCCTAAATAACTTAATTAATTGGCCAGTCCAGACATAGGAGAATCTTTTATAAAATAAAATATTATAAAAAGGCGCCATAGTAAATCCCTTTACGCGGTCGAGAATCTAACACGTGGGCGTCGAGTCAGCTCACCCCAGGTTAGTTAACAAAAAAAAAAAAAAAGAGGGGACCTGGTTCAGTTCCCACCACTTTACATGAGGTGGCTTGAGTGCGAGGGAAGGACTCTATGGCCGGGGAGGAGAAAGAAAGACAGAGGGAGAGGGAGAGGGAGAGCGGAAGAGAGCGAGAGAGAAACAGATGGGCTGGTTTAGCTCTGTTCCCATTTTGCTCCTTGTTCTGTTTCTTCTTCAAGTGGTCCAGACCAGTGGCACCAATGATTCAGGTATCCTTGTCTTTGTTTCTGTTCTTTGCGTTTTGGTGTTGTTTGGTGTTGCTTTGAGTTGATTTTAGCTTTTGTGTGGATGAGAACTTGGTTTTCAGCTGTTGTGGATTTTGATTGAGGTCAGTTTGTTTGTAGATTTCATTATATATGCTAAAATTTTCATGACATTTTACATTGTCTCTAGCAATTCAAAAATCTGAAATAACTGGGATTCCAAACGTAACTGGGGCAGATATGAGAAAAAGAAATTAAAAACGGGGAAAGGAGATTTTTCTTCCCTTTTTTTTTTTTTTTATTGTGGAAAAGTTGATTGGATACATTCAATTATGGTTCTTGTCTCTATTAACGGATCGGAACAATTGGCTGGCCAGGGCCCACCTCTACATTGAACATGTGAAATAAATGATCAGGATGACTTATTTCCCAATTAATTACTCTGAGATCATGATCAATTATGTTAGATGGTCTGGAAGGTAGTGAAAGTAATTGTTGTCTAGCCTTCATGGTTCAAACCATTATGGGCAGGATGTCACATTTCATGCCATTTGAGTTGTCTTCATTCTGAGTGTCCTTATGACTGAACCACTGACATCTGTAATTTTAATGAGTTTAGAATCTGCGAGTTGATGTAGATGATTGATAGATCTGGTAAATTATCTTTGCTATCGAACAAATATCAATCTGTGAAGAAGATGGCATAAATTCCAATTATGACACTAATTTAACCAAATATTTTTTATCTATACATTTAAATTTGTTTTTGGTTAGATGGTTTGGACTGAATATCCAGGACCAGACAGTTTGAGCAGTGTTTAAAAAAAAAATTAGGAAGCGTAAAACTGCTGAATAATTGGTGTCATTGTTCATAATGTTACTCTTGATTTCGAACATTCAGTTAATCTTGCTTCCTTGACATATATTTTGAAAGGTTTATGCTAGTAAGTTGGTGCTATTTTCACAGATTTTAAGTGGTCCCAAGAATACCAGAGCTCCAAATCCACCAATACACAAAACATACAAACAACGAATTTGATAAGCACAAGGAGTGTCCAACACATATCCAAATCTAGGATACATGGCGAAATGAATTCTTCAGCCTGGACACAAGAGTCTATGTAACCCTGGTTTATAAAGAAGCCAACTTCTTCGATATGTTGTCTTTGCAAAAGGATTTCACCTGCTCAAGAAGGTGGTGTAAATGGTTGAAGATTTTTGGTTGGCTCATATTTATATCTAGGACTTCTCAGTCAGTGAATTTTCCTTTCAATTTTTTACTTTTTGAAAGAGAGGGTGACTTTGGGAACAAGGCTCTCAAATTTTGGAATCTTGAAAAATCTTTGTGAAATGGAAGATGCTGTCTTTTTATAGGAGAGATTTAGGTTCTTTGGTAAATCTTATTCTCTCGAGGATGAGTCGGCACCAGCCATATCTGGAGGATTTTGCTTGAGGGCTTTCTCTGGTCAATATTCCACAGAAAGTTCTTTAATCCTTTTGCTGTGAGTTTGCTGGATGCCTGCCTGCGAAGATTGGCCACTTTTGCTGGCAAGTTTTCCTAGTAAGAACAGGGTGTTGTGCTTTACAAAGTGGTTTACGACGGAGCCAACTTTATAAAATTAGTGGCTTACAGTTGAATGATGCTGAGTACGTTGTTTGAAAATTGTCTAGTGGCCCAGTAGCCTCATACTGACAGAAAGGATTTTGGAACATATTCTGAAAGCAATGTTTCCAAGGATTCTGAAGGAAAGGATTAGATGCATGTTCTTTACAAATTTGATGTTCCTTCCTAGTAGTTTCCTTCCTATGATGATGACAGTAAGTTCTTTCTAGCAAACACTTCAGATGTCTAAAATAATCAATCAACACAAACCACAGTTACAGATTTTTTTTTAAAAAAAAAAGATCGAGAGGTGACATAGACAAGAAGCATAATTCCCTGATTCTAAGGTTGTAAATATCAAAACCCACATAGAGGGATCCTCCAGTTTATAAAGTTACTTGTGGTTCATTCCCGCATACCTCTTTCCATGTTATCTTTAATCATGCACTTGTCTTTTTTGACCTTTTGACTTGAAATTGCTTCACTTGATCTGCTATCAGTGGCACTTCATAAAATTTTCTTTTTTTAAAAAAAAAAAACTGTGCCACAGCTAAATCAATCCAGACATTTTCAATTGTTCGTAATTGATCGCCTCAGTGTGATTGTGCGATTTCACCAATAATCATACAGTCATTTGGGTTTTCTGTCGAACAAGAGATAGGGGTGGTGTCACGCTCCCGATCTGAAATCAAAAATCAAGGATCATGGCAACCCCTGTATACTTATGAAGAACTCTCTCCATAAGCATGCAAGGCATTCGAAAAACAATATCAATATATCATAGCAGAATAAATTAATTTCAAATTTAACTAACTAATTTCAACTTTAATCTTTCACAAATTTTCTACAATATTCAAAGATCCTACATCAATTACATCTCAAATAATAATCCTGTAAAAATATAATAATAAATCTATGTTATTGACTCTTGTTTCTAGCTCACTCCCAAAAAAGTATCGATATTCGCAATTAAGAGTCTAAATCTAAAAATAAAAGAGAGGTGATGAGCTTGACAGTCCAGTAAGTAATGAATATCTCAAATAGATATTTCAGATATTATATAATGTTCAAAAATAATACTATAAATAAATATAAAAATATAATTAATGCTAATTCAATGTAAATCAAAATCCTTTCAAATATTCATATATAAATATCATTATAAATCTGGCTCAAATCAAAATATACATAACAGCCTGAACAACGATCACACTTATCCCTATGGTAGGGCTCAGAATAGAGTGCCAACATATAATCCCTATTGGTAGGGTCCAGAAACTAATGCACAACCCTCATTGACAAGATCCAGAGTATCAATGCACAATCGCTACTGACAGAATTCAGAGTATCAACATATAACCCCTATTGGCAGGATCCAAAATATAGTTAGGCTGAGATTATAAATCCGATCCATATTAAAGTACTTTTACAATATAACATATAGATATCATAATTCCACTAAACATATACATATTCCATAATAAATCAATAAATCATGATATTTCATAAATCACTTGTCATTCAAAACACAGTTTCATAAATCATGCATACTTCAAAGATTGATTATTTTGCTTTCAAAATAATTATGAAATATCTCGAGAAGATGGTTCATTATTTATCTTTTGCAGAATACTGAACGAACAGATCGATTAATCTTGAAGAAATTTTTAGAATCTATTATTTAAATTATATTCTTCCATTAATTCTAATTCTTAACTAAATCAAAATAAAATTCCAAATCAAAACCCCACTGAGGATTGAATCGAAAATTAAGTGTGTCTAATGGATTCACTGGGTTCGTAAATCATGTAGAGAAAGAATATCAGAAAAAGAAAATCAATAAGGTGGAACATGATCGATCAGACAACACTGTCCGACATCTCGATCGGTCTAATCAAGATGATTTAATCAAGTCATACTTGAATTAGTGTATAAATAATTCAATAAAAATCATGGATGATCAAATCTAGAGGTATCCGATATGGTTAAGGTGGATGCCAGCACGCTATTCGACGACTACAGATTATGACTCTCTTTGCTAGGATCGAATTAGAATTATTAAGAGAATTCTCTTCACTGGCTAATCTTAGAGAGATGACTTTTAAAGAGAAAAATCCATCAAAAAAGAGAAACGATCTAGAGAGAGAAAATATAACTTCTAGAGAGAGAAAGATGGGATTCAGACTTAGAGCAAGGAGAGATAGAAAGAGAATCCCTCTCTTTTTTTCCTTCTTCTTTCTTTTTCTTTCTTTTTTTTTTTTTGGGAGCAGAGGACTCGCGTCCTCTTCTTCTTCCTCTTTTCTTAACGAAATAGGGGAGGTTTCCTCCCCTTTGTTCCTGAAGCTGGGAGGTCCTCCTCCCAGCTGACAACCCCCGTGGCCGGAGGGGCAGTCCCCGACGGCAACAACCAGCTAGGTCCAATGATCGCCGGCACCCAACCGATGGTGGAAATCAAAAATAAAACATGGAAGAACAGGGGAGCTTCACAGTCAAGATTTCAGGAACTTTTTTCAATAGAATATAGGCAACAATTGAAGCTTAAAACCCATAGAGGGAACAGGGAAAGATGGTTGAAGAGATTTACCTGATGTTGGTTGGGATTTGACTCGATTTTTGGCCGCCAAAACAAGATCAAACCACCGGCATATTCAAGAAAAATCAAGGGAAAGGGCAGTGAACTTTGGCGATTCCGGTGGCTATTTCAAGGGAGCATATGATCCTCTATATAGAGGGCGAATCGGAGAGGTTTGAGGCCAAAAGACTTTGACTCGTAATCAA
Organism: Elaeis guineensis; assembly: GCF_000442705.2. Classification (NCBI taxonomy): domain Eukaryota; kingdom Viridiplantae; phylum Streptophyta; class Magnoliopsida; order Arecales; family Arecaceae; genus Elaeis; species Elaeis guineensis. The sequence continues at coordinate 113,668,771 of NC_026000.2, read as the reverse complement.
AATCAGAGTCTCAGTCAGGAACGGGAAGAACTCCTTCGGGAGTTCTCTTTCTTTCTGGAGGGGGGGCTGTTTCCTTTGGGGCTAGGCTGGGTCAAGTAGGTTAGGCCTAATTGGGCTAGGTATTACAGGTGGTGTGCTGGATTTCCATTGGTTGATAAAGGGTAAGGACTAGGCGATGGTGGCCGATCTTTCTCAGAGCCCGACGGAGGGGAGAGGTCATGGTTCAAGTGACCCATGGGCCATCGAGGCAGCCCCATTGGATGGTGCAGAAGATCACATCGGAGGAGGTGGAGCAGTTGCAAAAATATTTTACAAAGGTCTTTGATTTCTCAAGGAGGAGACGGAGGAATCTAGGAAATAGTGGGAGAATCTCTCGATTATTGTTCGGAGGCTTGGCCAGGGAGAAGTCTCGAGAGTGGATCGTGAAGAGTTTAAGGATCGAGGTGAGTTATAATATGATTCGGATTCTTTCTCTATGGCTAAGGACACCATCTCATTCGTTTTCGATTGGAGATGGATTGTGAAAGGATTCTCAATGGTGGCCCATGGTTTGTCGCGGACCAATTCTTAGTGATGGAGCCATGGTTATAGACTTCATCCCGGCATCAATGTGGTCCGAAGGATGATGATTTGGGTTTGTTTGACTGAGTTGCCGATGGAATACTGGAGGCCAGAGATATTGTTGGGAATAGTTTTGGAAGCTGGCAAACCAGTGACCATGGATGAGTTCACCGATCTATGCCAGAAAGTTGGTTTCGCGAGGATCGGGTGGAGCTTGATTCATTAGAATCCTTGAAGCGGGGGGTTTCTATGCAGAGTGCAAGGGGATCTTCTGGCAACCATTCATCTACGAGAACATGCCGGTCATCTGTTATCAGTACGGCTAGTTGGGTCACGCCAATGATGAGTATTGATTTCCCTGGAAGGATTGGAGAGAGGGGCTGTTCCTTGCAACCAAAGAATTTTTTTACCTCCCTAATGGTTATGGAAGGAGATTTAGCAGGTGGCGATGCAACAGTCGTCGTCATTCGATCGTGGCTCAAACCATGAGTAGCGACCTCCAAGATCTGGTAGGCATGGCCATCTAGGGTTGCAACTAAGCTGAGGAAGGAGATCGATCAACTCGGACTTGTCGGGCCCAAACTTGTCTCCCTCCTATCCGATCGAGGTAGAGGGAGAGCTCGTTTGGTTTGCCACCGGACTCAGATGGGTAGTAGAAGACAACCAAATTTGCTCGCCAGCATTCATCAAGAAACAATGGGGGAACTCAGGGCCAGGCCAAGTCACACTAGCTGAGTCTGGGTTAACTCCAAGTGCTCACTGAGTTGGACCCGTGTCAAGTTGATATGGAAGTGGGTCGGGAGGAGAACCCAAGCCCATGGGACCGCTACATGGCCGACATCGGTGGGCCTTCTTTGAAGCATACCAAGAGCCTAGCTCGGCCAGCCTACTCCCAGGTTGCCCGATGGATCCCAACCCAAGCTCCAGGTCTGGGTCTGTGTGGCCTTGCAAGTTGGGCTCGATCTCAAGGCCGCTAGGGAGCATAAATCAGCACATTGGGGGCTGGCGTCTACTACTCCGATGCCCTCGCAGAGGTGAAGACCCCCACACTGAACGGGGTGGCACCACCCTAGCCCTCTTATCCATCACCCATGGGGGACTTGTTGCCGACGACCAGGGGTGGTCATAGGAGCTCCTCAACATTGAATCCGAATGGGGCGAGTAGCAAGGGACGTTGGGAGGTCTCCAATGGGATCCAATCGAAAAAGACCATTGAAGGCTAGCTTCGGCCCTACCCGACGATGAACCCTGCTTGGCCATCAAGGAGAAGGTGGCAGGGGGTGACTTTGGGGGGGAAGGGGAGCCGTTAATAGGAGATGAAGCATTAGGCCATAAGGTTGTGGTGAGATGGCTCAAATCGGCCCTGGAAGCTACCGATGGTCACTTGGAGTCAGGCAGATCTTCGATCGAGGGTACCCGGACAACCCCCACCCCCCCCCCCCCCCCCCCCACCAACTAGTTTATCAATGAAGATGGGTTTTTGGAACGTTCAAGAGGTAGGCAAGCCTTCCTTCACTCGACGTTAAGGAGGGTCATGCAGCAACACAGCCCAGAGCATGTTCTGGTGGAGACAAGGATTTCTGGTCCAAGCTTGGCCCGCACCCATTGTCATTTACCGATGAATTGGGGATTTTATGATGTGGAATCTTAAGGTCTAGCAAAGAAATCATTTTTATACGGCAAATTGGAGCAACCACTATGAATGTCTTCCATCAATGTCCTCACAAGTTGCTATTATTATTTTTGAAATAAACGATTTTCTTTGGCTCTTGTTTGGTGCATATGTAAGCACTGATTATAAGGAGGGGAGAACCTTATGATAGGAGGTGTCTTACATGATTGATCAGAGTGTCCCCTCATTATTGCTAGTGACTTGATTGCATTAATGGTCCTCACAAGAAGAGGTGAGGTAGGCTTTTATGGATGATGTGGAGTCTAGAGAGTTCAGAGATTTTCTTCACTCTAGTGGCTTAGTGGACCTCGATTTTATCGGCTCGAAGTTTTCCTAGAGCAACAATCGCCAAAGGAGAGCCTGAGTGTGGGAGAGGATTTGATAGGATTTTTGCGATAACCGGTTGGATCTAGTGACACCCCACTCATCAAGTCTGCAACCTATCGAGGATAGCTTCTAACCACTGCCCAATTCTATTCATTATCGACACCTCTTCTTATCGAAGCTCTTTCCAGTTTGAGAAGTTTTAGCTCTTCTACCCCCAATCATGGGACATTATGGGGAGGTATGAAGACTGCCGGTGCGAGGAGATATGAGGTGTTGGGTGGCTTGGAGGCTAGAACTGATGAGGAGATGACTCATGCGGTGGAACAGGATTGAGGTAGGTGATATCTTCAAGAAGCTTGAGGCCATGGAGCCAACTATCTCCAAGCTACAAGAGGGTGAGGACCGGGAGGGTGGACTCATAGAGGGTGAGATGACTGACTTTTGGGATAAGCTTTCTATGCATCACTTCCTTATGAGGCAACAGGAGGTTTTATAGAAATAGAAGTCCAAGAATCATAGATCAGAGAGAGGCACTAAAGTACAATCTTCTTTCATCAGACCACCATCATTCAAAAACACAGGAACCAGCTTCAAGCGATTGGGGATAGTAGTGGGCAATGACCGGTAGGAGAGGAGGATGTTAGGTAGAAGATTGTGCACTCCTTTAGATCAAAGTGGATGATTGCATTGGGTGGGGAGGGACCTTTGAGTCCCCACCCCTAGTAGTATGGGCATGCAGCAGGAGAATAAAGACCTTCTCAGAGCGGTGATAGCAGACAAGGTGCAAAGAGGGTCTAGTCCATGATAGAGAAAAAGCCTTAAGACTAGACAGCTTCCCTCCTCTCTCTTCAAGAGATATTGGTTCATCATCTAGTTTGAGGTCATGGTGGCTCTATAGGTATTCTTCGCCACCAGTCAGATGCCTGAAGCTTGGAAGCAGATTTTTATCGCCTCACTACCGAAGTGGCAAAATGCATTGGAGCTTAGGCACTTCAGACTGATTAGCCTGTGCATGACTCTATACAAGGTTTGTGCTAAACTGATGGTTTGGGTGCAACATGAAGCCCATTCTCCTTTGTCTAATTTATTCGAAGTAGGGCGTTCATCAGCAGTCGCAGCATCTCCAACAATGTTCTCATTGCTCAGGAGCTCATGCATGATTTTCGTTGTGCCTCCACCCACCAGTCACATAACAATTAAGCTAGATATAAAGCAGGCTTATGATCGTACAAGTTGGCAGTTCCCTAAGAAGGGGCTTTGGTGGACTTCGGTTTTCATCTCCATTGGATCGGTTGGATTATGGCATGCATACATAGCCCCTCTTCTGCCATTTTGATCAACGAGATGTCCTCGAACATCTTCTATTCCATGGTCGGGCTATGGCAAGGTTGTCTCCTATCTCCTTACCTCTTCATTATCTGTATTGATGTCCTCTCACAAGCTCTGCATGCTGCATCTCAGGGGTTGGTATTAGATCCTATGTGCTAGCCTCAGGGACCTAGCTAATGTTGTATTTATTTTTTATAGATGACTGCCTACTGGTGGGCTAAGCTTCAGTTTGGAATACTATCGAGTTCAGAAGGATTTTGAACGAATATTGCCTGGCTTCAAACTAGAAGATGAACCTCTTCAAGTTAGCTATTTATTTTCGCCCGAGAATGAAGGTACACCTATGACATATGATCAAGGACAGACTCATAACGAGACCTTACGATACTTAAGAGTTCCCATCTCTGGGTGGAGGTTAAGGAGGGCAGAGTGCACTAGTGTGTAGTGGGCAATCCAAAAGCAGCTAGAAGGCTAGCAGGCTAGAGCTCTTTTCATGATGGGTAAGGTTACTTTGGTGAGGTCTATCCTCAGCTCCATGCCTTTTTATCTTCTTTCCAATATGATCTTGCCCAAAAACCTTTGTGGTGAAGCTTGAACATTTCCAGAGGTTCTTATGGGGCTCTCGCTTGAGAGGGGAAGGTGTGCATCTGTTGGCCTGGGATGTGATGTGCCAGCCATTTTGAGATAAAGGTCTCGGCGTTCAGTCCTTGGTCATCAGGCGGGAAGCTATGATTGCTCATTATGCAGTCATGTTCCTTTTTTACCTTGATAATCTTTGGAGTACGATGATGAGGGCCAAGTATGGTATGTGGTCAGTGGGCAACGAGATCCAGGCTAGTTAGAGTTGCTCATTCTCATGGAGAGAGATTTGTGCACAAGCCGTCGATATGATTGTTCAAATAAGATGGCTTGTAGGGGATAGCTGGTCTGTGAACCGGTTACTGGACCTGTGGATCGCTGACCTACCTCTGAGCCGATGGCCGACTTTCTTCAACATTGAGGTTGGGGATTCCATGAGGATTTGTGACCTGTTCCATCCGGATGGCAGAGGCTAGAGGCCTGAGGCAGTGTTTCGCCTTTTTGGGGTGTAGCTTGGAGAGCACGTGCTCTCCCTAGCGATTCCTATCCACAGCAGCTAGGATGTGAGGGTTTGGAGATCTTTTTGCACTCCGAGAGCAGTGATGTCGACCTCTACTGACTGTATCAATGGAAGCCCCAAGCGACTGGATGCAGGGTGGATTTGGAGGATCGAAGTGCATTTGAGGGTGAACCTGTTTCTATAGAAGGTGGCCTAGGGTTGCCTCCCAACTAGGCCTATTCGAAGGGACAAAGGCATGGACCTCCAATCTGCCTGCCCATCCTATGAACTGGAGATGAGATAGTGGAGCATGTCCTCTTTTTGTGTCCAAGGGCCAAACACGTTTGGCACCTTGCGGGCCTATATCAATTGATTGTCCAAGCTGAGGCTCTAGTTTAGTCTTTTTTGGAGTTTTTGAGGTACAGCGCTAGGGGCGATGAGACTAGGGCAACAAACATCGAGTAGCCTATATTGCCCACTGAAGGAAAAACCATCTTTTTCCTGTGTAGGATCTTCCAGATTTCATCAAATCTGAGGCAGAATAAATTTTAAATTTTTATCCTACGCTATTTCAGATCTAATGTCTATTAGATCTAATTTTATTATCTGATATTTTAATTTTAAATTAAATTTAAAAGTATGAGAAACATAGACATACCTCAAGGGTAATCTAATTACCCTGTAGATGATCGCAGCACTGCCTGAGGTTCTGATGTAGCCACGCAAGCACCTGGCCTCTACCAGTATCCACTCACGTAGGATCTGGAACATCTTCTCCTCGCGATTCTATGCTCCAAAAATCAGATCTAAATCTGATTAGGAAGATCTTCAAAAGTCTTCCTGAAGTTGGAGCAGTAGCCTGTCGAAGAAGTCCTGCAGCCTTCTGTTCCAAGCGTCACCACGCCTTGCACCTATGCCAGATGAACGTCCAACTTCTTAGACGTGAAGAGGAGAGAAAGGAGAGCAGGGAGGATGTGGAGAAGAGGGGAGAGGGCGGCAGCCAATGGGTTTTTTGCTAAAAACAAGTTCTGCCCCGAAACCCTAGGTGCAGCAGGGTTTATATAGACCATGTATGCTGCGCAGTGCCACATCATTCGACCAATCAAAAAATTTTAATAAATTCTGAAAAAATTTTGATTGGTGGAGTGATGTCATCTAATCACATCAGATAAGAATCTCCATGCTCTCTCCTATGTTGGCGCCAACAATGGATAGGCTCAAATAAGGTGGCGCCAAAGAGTCCAAGTTTATCAGGACTCTTTGGTTCTTATCCATTTGGGGCGCCCACTTAAATCCAATTGGGCTCATGCCATAAT